>NC_040895.2:1416343-1653960 GCF_900634795.4 Betta splendens
ACCCACCACGTCTGCCTCAGTTCCTGGTGGTCCGGCACCAAACACGTCAGCTCCGGCTCCACGTCTGGCTTTGTGTCTGGTTCCGGCTCGATGTCTGTCCTCGTATCTAGTACTGGACCCAGTGGCGGTCCCGGCCCAGGGGCTGGCAGGTCCCACCTCGCCTCGCCTTCATCCTCCCTGAGAGGATGAGTGGACTTTGTGTTGGTTTTGCGATGTTTGGACTCATGTTTGGGACTTTGTGTTGGGTTTTCCCACTTTTGGAATCATGTTCCGGACTCTGTTATGACTTTTGTTTTGTCTGCCTTGTCCCTGCCTAGGTCTTTTGGGGGGTTGCTTGCATTTTGGTGGTACCCCACTGCCAATCCTCCCTCAGCCCTCCATGGTGTGCCTCAGGCCCTCTTCTGGTCCTCCGGAGGGTGGGGGCTATTGGGCACCTAGGGATAGGGGGAGGCCACAGCTGGCCTCAGCCCCAGGCCTCAGTGAAAGAGCCCATCCTCCGGCCCTGAATATATGTGTATGTAGCTATGTATGAGGGTCCAGCAGACAGGGCCATGAAAGTAAAGGCTCTGTCCACTGGACCCCCCCGAGGCAGCCTCCAGAGTCCTGGATGAGTGTGTATGACTAATGCAATTAAAACTGCAGAGCATCCCACTTAGGAGGGTAGCACCGGTCCCTCCATCAGCAAGACTCCCCTTGCAAACCTAAGTGGATGAATGTGGAGAAATGTAGTTGCGAAGCGAGGCACCGGGGTCCGCAGAGCCAGGTTCTAGACTAGCTCTGCTACCCATCCCACTGCCCCCCACAACCCCCAGCCAGGAAGAGTTGGACGAGACCTGTGGACCGCAGTACTACTGCCCAGGCACCACACGCCGGTCTGTTACCAGAGGTCGTTGGACCGTAGGGCAAGCAGCACCCCGCCTGAGCGGGGGCAGCTTCCCCAGGAGAGACACCTCTCCTGCAACAGGCAGACACCCCCAGAGGGACCCCCCTGGACACAGGTAAATGGAAATGGAATCAATCAGAGTATAGTTTTGGTCATTGATTTGATGAAGCAGACAATGTGTCTAAGGTGGTGTAATGTAAAAAGCTGTTCAGGTACTGAGTAATGTTTAATTTTTTTTTAGTTTTCCAGTTCATAAGGATGATTTTCTTTGCGACACAGAGGGCAGAAAGAAGTGTGTGTGATGAGTTTGTCTCTAGATCAAGCCCTTAGATCTCCTAAAAGACAGAGTGCAGTGGCTGCTGGATTGGACAGCTTAACTGGGTTGACAGGTGTTCACATACTCTTTGCCAAAATTGCTGCACAGGTGAACATGACCTGAATGCATGTAGGAATCTGCTGTGTTATCTGTACAATGAAAGCAAATATTCGAGTTTGTGAGACCCATCTGGAACATGCACTTGTAGACGCCTTGACACATTTTGTTATTATGTTATTGTCTGTGTATGATCTAAACAAATAGATTTTTACACAGCGTCTACGTCACTTGCTCCGTTGGTACCCACAGCTGTTCTCGTTGGTTGAATGCTACTGCATTGTCAGATCACTGCACTTAAAGTTTAACTGCACTTTTGTGTTGTGGTTGTGTGAAAGAACCACAATTGCTTTGAACGTTGGTTGGAAGCAGCCAGTAGCTTCTCATCCATAAATCTGGTCTAGTATTATCTAGTATAGATATAAACAATACACAAGTGACTTTTTTTGTGTCTTTTGTGAGCATTTCTGTACGACATCAAACTATTTAGTGGCAAAGACAGGATGAGAATTGAAATGTCAAAGTGCAGCAATGAGGACACAGGTTATACAGGAAAGACACATTGTAAACAATCAGTCTGTGACTGGACCATGTACTTCATATTAGAGCACCAGAGCCATAAATGCGAAAGCACCAATTATAATAGACAAAAAAGCAAATAATATGGTAAATTATTTGCATAAATACACTGCAGGTCATCGTTAACGTTCCCTCATTAAACATAACACACATGAAACATTGAATGATACATGGCCAGTGAAACAATGTCAGGTAGTGTAGTTTCTAGTCAAAAAGTGTAGTTTCCAGTTAGTGTAGTTTCCAGTCAAAAACCACAGCTTTACTGATGGTCTGATGTTTCTTTATTCCTTCATTGTCCTTTAACCAATGTTAGAGGTAGATGGATAAACTAACATACATCGCACAACAAAATAGAAAACACGTTGGACGGTATATGCTCTGTATAAAATATTTAGCATAATTAATTACCGCAGTTAACGATGTAGTCAAGCACAAAATAGCTGTACGATGTCTATAACTTTCATAATAACTGACCTTGTTACCACTTTCAAATGGAGCTTTAACCAAAATACCGTCACTAGGTTTCTTATTATTTTCTTTTCTTATATACTGCTCTTATTAATGTAACCGCCTTCTTCCTTAGAGGTGCCTTCAGGGTCCTTCCGAAATAACAACACTTTGCTTGAGAGAATGTCAAGAGGCCATAATAAGAAAATTTAGCACTATAAACAGAAATAAATTAGAAGCATTAGGAAGTGGTTTGCTAGTTAGCGTGGTCGCGATATTATACTGAACACCCCATTCTCCACCAAACCATACTGGGTGACACAGCAAACATGCTGGCAATGTTTCTCATATGTTTCTCTTAGTGCTAGACAGCATAAAGGTGGACGTCCAACAAAACAGTTCCTCTTGTGCATATTCCGCAAGGACACAATGCTCAATTTATCGCAAAAGGTTGAAAATGGCATCAATTGAAGAGCATTAACATCTGCTGCCAAATAACCTCTCTCTACTTGATCTGCTAAAATAAGCAGGACTTCACCCATGTCTATCTATCATAATGTCCAACATTCCATTGCATTTAACTACACAGCACCGCACAGGTGTCCAGGACAACAAATTGATGTGAAAAGATCAGCCAATAGAGGTGCAGGTCCCACCCACCAGCACTAACAGACAAAGTCATTCTGCTGAACAGTGGCATTATGAAATAAAGATGACACTGAGGAAAGGGCATTATGCAATAAAAGCCCACTTTGGAAAAACTACATTTTAATAATAAAAAAACTTCTGGATTTAAATAAAAAAAGGCAGATGTGATTATTTGTATTATAATGAAAATAATCCTTATGAAATAGAATTTCATAATAATGAGAATATTTTACAGCAGAAAGAAACGTATATTTCATATTAATGAGCTTAATTTGGAAAACATTTGTGAGTATTTCATAATTTCATGGTCATTTTACATAATTGTAAACTCTTATAACTCTCATTTATTTATATATGTATTTATTACATATTGTCCTATTAACTAATTTAATATTGAACACTTCCATAGTTCCATAGAACTGGAGGCTGAGCTTTTAGCTGAGAAAGTGGTGGCCACGGCTCAGTTCAGGTTTGGAAAGAAGAGACTTTTAGGGTTAGGCAAAAAATGTCCTATAGTCAGAGAGAGCTCATGTCTTTCATACTCAGGTGTTACACCTCCGTCCATTGAATTCCTTCCTTCTGTGTATGTAAGTCTAGAGGCCTCCTTCATCTCTTCTTGTCTCCACTGGGCTCAGTGTTGCGTTTGCTGCATCGCATTGTTGTTTCTCTTTGTTCTTGTCTCTTGTTGATCGCCTCAACCAGGGCTCAGGCTCAGGCTCAGGTCACCCCTGAGCCTTGTTCTGATGGGGCTATTCAACTTGAAATAGGACTCTTGTGATTCGGCCTTTCTACCTGCTGGAGGAACTTTTTTTGGGTTGTGTTCTTTTTGCCTTGACCTGATCTAATATCATGTAACTTCCGGTTTGAGTTTCCTGTTTGCAATTTGTGTAATCCGGTTCTACATTTATATATAGTCCTGCTTGCAGTGCTTTTCAGTTGATTTTCATTTTGTGTTGATTATTTTTGTTTGTTTTCTCTTGTTTGAAATTAAATTCATTATTAAGTCTAGTTCTGTTGTGTGGTCATGCATTTGGGTCCTCCCTGATAGTTGGCGTAGAGTTTCCTAATAAGGGATTTGCCTGGTTTGTTTGGCCTGGGCTGTGAGTGAGCAGGCCTATTTGATGCTTCAGCAGCCTCCCTGGCATGTGTAGCCAGTGAGTTCCGCTCTGGTGTATGCAGCCAGAGGGAAGAGTGTGTTCGTAACAAGGACAGACTCACCTTCATTGCGTGACCAGGTCAGTAGGTGATGGGCACCTTCTACTGAACTCAAGGTATAAGTCAGTCCTCTAACAATTCAAGAAGCAATTATGCAAATGAGTGTGTTCCTTGGAGTCATCAGTGGCATTAGAAGATATGAATCTGAATCATCTACAGCTCCTTAAACTGGTGGTGCTATGGCACAAACTAAAAACTACAGTGCATCCATGTAGTTTAAGGTGTGTGGTTTCCAGCCTTCATGGGACAAGAGGACCCACCAACCTAGTGAGAAACGTTGTGAATGAGATTCACGACCTTAAGACCTTGTCCACACAAAAACATAAAAGGTTGGATCTGAATCACCTTTACAGAAATTAATGGCTTCATGTGTGGAAGGCTTTCAGAAATGACACCTGACCAGTGCTGACCATGATGATGTGAGTAGCGGGAGCGCTGTTGCTTCCCAGCAAGCAGGTCTTGGATCGATTCAAGGCTTTGCATGTTCTCCCTGTGACTGTGTGGGTTTTCTCCAGGTTCCAGTTTCCTCCCACGGTCTCAACACATGCAATTAGGCAACTGTCCAGAGTGATTCCTGCCTCTCTCTCTCGTTTCAGCAAGCCGACCCATACAACATCGAGGGTCAGATAAAATGTCAAAATGTCATAAAAATGACTTTGTGTGCAAGTTGTCACGCTGTATCTATCTTCTGATGCTCCAGCACACTCAAAAAAGATGGGATACACCATTTCCGTCAAGGCACCAGAATATATGAGCAAACGTTCAGTTGTTCAGTCACACCAGTATCATATATGACATCATGTGTATTGATGCAAGTCACCAACATGGACACTAACACACCTCCATACCACAAAACACCTCCAGCATCAACTCATTATCATACCTGCAAAATTAAACTGATCAACAAACAGGTTCTCAAAGCTGAAACATGTCCTCACTTTGTCAAAATGTCCTCACTTTGCTAAGAAAATACGTTTTTTTGGTTTTCACTATGATGCAAGTACAAGTACATGCACTAAAAACATGAAAATAACCATAGATGTTCCATTTGGACATTAAACCACATATACTCTTAGATGTAGAGTTAAACAGCACACACTTACAGTATCCAGCTGTGGGAGAAACAGAAATACTAATTAATAACCATTGTGGGAAACTGCTCCCACAGTTGGCGGGTAGAGCGGAAGCTGTTCACTTCACACTGATGGACCCACAGTGCGTGTGTGTGTTTGTGTGAGGTGGTGTCTTTCCAATTGATTTGACTCCTAACTGCTCCTACATGTGTTCATAGCTGTGGTGCAGGTGCTGTGGTGAATATCACACCACCACGAAACACCAATGGGCTGAGCAGTCATCGTGTCTTTGGATGTGAGCACTTCTCACTGAGCTTCAGACCATTTCTGATTCTTTGAAACGTGGACTTGTGAGACTACAGCATAACTTCCCACATAAGTCGTCCTCAGACGAGCTTCTACGTAACTGGATAATGTGACCGACAAACCTCCGGCTTTAACACACACCTACAGGCTTTGACTCTTCTCAAGTGGATTCAGGTCCATTGTCTTGGTGCATTTGTTCTTTCTAGTTCTCCTGTATTCACATAAACAATAAGCAAAGAAGGCACATAGTGTAGTGTGAAGGGACAGTTTCTCTACTAAAGAAGATAAACTGTTGTGTGAACAGACAGAGTTTGATGATCCTGCAGATTTTAACATTTTCATAGCCAAATAACTAGCTAAGTTAAACAACTGGGTTTAGCTTCTCATTAGCCTCAATTCACTACGTTTATCAGAATTAACAGCAATACAAACATCAGGAGACCTCTGACTAGTGTTTTGTGCTTTAATGAGATTTCCTGGCAAGACATCAGTCCAAACAACAACATTGAAAAGCCTCTTCAGATGTGATATGGATTTCTCATTTTTATTGTTTGTTTGTAATTTTGTTTCTTTTCAACCCTTAAATATGTTTTTTTGACCATTTTAGTCCAAATCGGAAATGTTGCATTGTTACACTGCAGCTCTTCATTGTGTCTTGTCTTTCTCACTTGGGATTGAATTTTCAGAACTTTGTTTATTACACCACTGTACACCAGATGGTCTGTCTCTAGGACAAGGGCGAAAAGCACAATACAGGGACAGTTTAGGGTTAAGTGGAATGATTGAACGACAGAAAGGCAGGGAGAAGGAGAGCAGGCAGCAAATTTCAATACAAATTGAAAAAGCAGAGTAGTACAAGGTCTTGAAGGAATTCTTTCGAGGAGGAAAAGAAAAAACTGGCTGGTGGAAATGAAGCCACGGCATCGTGTTCAGGGCTGTTGTGTTTCTCTTCAAAGGGACGTTGGCCTTAATGATTTTAACAAATGCTGCTCTGGGGTTTAGAGCTCAAACACAGTGCTGCAGTACCTGGGGGTTAGAAAGTCTGAAATATATCTGAATATCTGAAAGAGGCTGATAACCCAAGGACTTACAGAGCAGAGGCACTTACTGTCCGGCAAGATGCACTGAACATATTACACAGAAGTGACAACAATCATTAATAAATGGTCAGTCTTCACCTGATCTGTCCGATCTTACAGCTAGTGCACTGATACCCTTATTAAGTAATGTGGACTATGTTGTAGCTGGTGGCAGGTTCAAGTACCTGTTTAGTGTTGGCATAACCTGTCAAACATCTCGGAGCTACTTGCGTTTCTACAGGCTACAAAGGTAACTGTCTTTGCTCAGCAACAATAATGGAAGCAGAAAAACAGCAAAACCAGCAGCTCAGCTCACAGCTCTTTATCCCGTGAGTCAGACTTCTACCCAATAATGTTAACAAACAACCTGTGCTCACTATAAGCAGAGAGGATAACTGCTCAGGCCTATGAAATTACTACAGCAGCTACTGAGGCCTAAAACTGACTACAGCAGCTACTGAGACCTATAAACTGACTACAGCAGCTACTAAGGCCTAAGAACTGACTACAGCAGCTACTGAGGCCTATAAACTGACTACAGCAGCTACTGAGGCCTAAGAACAGACTACAGCAGCTACTGAGACCTATAAACTGACTACAGCAGCTACTGAGGCCTAAGAACAGACTACAGCAGCTACTGAGACCTATAAACTGACTACAGCAGCTACTGAGGCCTAAGAACAGACTACAGCAGCTACTGAGGCCTAAGAACTGACTACAGCAGCTACTGGGGCAGACAAACTGACTACAGCAGTTACTAAGGCCTAAGAACCGACTACAGCAGCTACTAAGGCCTAAGAACTGACTACAGCAGCTACTGAGGCCTAAGAACTGACTACAGCAGCTACTGAGACCTATAAACTGACTACAGCAGCTACTGAGGCCTAAGAACTGACTACAGCAGCTACTGAGGCCTAAGAACAGGCTACAGCAGCTACTGAGGCCTAAGAACAGGCTACAGCAGCTACTGAGGCCTAAGAACTGACTACAGCAGCTACTGAGGCCTAAGAACTGACTACAGCAGCTACTGAGACCTATAAACTGACTACAGCAGCTACTGAGGCCTAAGAACAGACTACAGCAGCTACTGAGGCCTAAGAACTGACTACAGCAGCTACTGGGGCAGACAAACTGACTACAGCAGTTACTAAGGCCTAAGAACTGACTACAGCAGCTACTGAGGCCTAAGAACTGACTATAGCAGCTACTGAGGCCTAAGAACTGACTACAGCAGCTACTGAGGCCTAAGAACTGACTACAGCAGCTACTAAGGCCTAAGAACTGACTACAGCAGCTACTAAGGCCTAAGAACTGACTACAGCAGCTACTGAGACCTATAAACTGACTACAGCAGCTACTGAGGCCTAAGAACTGACTACAGCAGCTACTGAGGCCTAAGAACAGGCTACAGCAGCTACTGAGGCCTAAGAACAGGCTACAGCAGCTACTGAGGCCTAAGAACTGACTACAGTAGCTACTGAGACCTATAAACTGACTACAGCAGCTACTAAGGCCTAAGAACTGACTACAGCAGCTACTGTACTAAGGCCTAAGAACAGACTACAGCAGCTACTGAGGCATAAGAACTGACTACAGCAGCTACTGAGACCTATAAACTGACTACAGCAGCTACTAAGGCCTAAGAACTGAGTACAGCAGCTTTGAATGGTACCATCTAACCTGGAGGTTTGTGAAAATACTCCATCCATGTGAGGCTGTCAACCCAGCAATTTTTACAGGATAACTTTTCGTTAAAAATCATTACCATTATAAAAATTATGAGCATCTTCCAACAAATGACATTAACCAATGACCAAGTCCATCAGCTTTAGAGCTGATGGTAATCTCTGTCTTACTTAAATGTTTCTTCCCAGAGAGTTAACT
Source organism: Betta splendens (assembly GCF_900634795.4). Lineage (NCBI taxonomy): Eukaryota > Metazoa > Chordata > Actinopteri > Anabantiformes > Osphronemidae > Betta > Betta splendens. The sequence continues at coordinate 1,424,831 of NC_040895.2, forward strand.
TTTTCTTTTCAACTTTTTCAAGTTGTCTGCTGGTCTCTTAGACCCAATCCCAACTAGATGACTCATAAAAGTTCTACCTTTAATCAGCTCATCTATGTTAAACCAAATCAGTTGAATCTATATAGTGAAAATTTACAATAAAAGTTATAAAAGTAAAAGCAAGATACTTTACAAGGTTACCAGGTACAAACTAGAAGAGCTCAGTGTATGAAGGACGTCTAGCATCTACTTCTATAGCAGCGGTTCATCCCTGACAAAAGAAATGTAAACTGTATTGCATGGAAGGACAGTCTAATAATATATAAAAAAGCACTTTGTGCTGCTAGAAAAACACATTATTTCTCCTTAATTGAGGAAAACAAAAACAACCCCAGGTTTCTTTTCAGCACTGTAGCCAGGCTGACTAAGAGTTGTAGCTGTGTTGGGTCTACTATCCCCTTAAATCTCAGCAGCAATGACTTTATGAATTACTTTAATAATAAAATTACCACTATTAGAGAAGACATTCAGCAGCAACTTCCTCCAAATGACAGAAAGCACTGTCTAGATCCAACAACTTTAAATTTACCAAGTTCTCTGTCTTACTTAGAGAGCTTTTACCCCATAACTCATATGGAGTTAACTTCAATAATTAACTTCCAATTCATTGATCATCTCTTAGCTTCAGACAATGGTCTAGTTTCTGTCCTTGTCCTTTTAGATCTTAATGCTGCATTCGATTCAATTAATCACAACATTCTAATACAAAGACTTGAACATACCATCGCAATTACAGGAACAAATTCTCCACATGCACAAGGATTAGCTTTGGAGTAACACAGGTTTCTGTGCTTGCAATTGTTTATATGTGTCTCTTCTAGGTCAGATTATAAGGAAGCATTCTTTAAATTTTCATTGTTACGCAGATGATACTCAGCTATGTCTGCCTTGGGAACCAAATGAAACAAATCAACTAGTCAAAATTCAGGGTTGTTTAAAAGACATCAAATCCTAGATGTCCCAAAATGCTCTTCAACTAAACTCAGATAAAACTGAAATTCTTATTGTTGGGCCTAAAAATCTGAGAGAGACACTATTGAGTCAGATAGCCACCCTGGATGGCATAACATTAGCTTCAGATTCTACTGTGAGGAACCTTGGTGTCATCTTTGACCAGGATCTCTCTTTTACATCATACATTAAACAAATCTCCAGAACCGCCTACTTTCATGTTTGAAATATAGCTAAAATCAGAAGCATCCTCTCTCAGAGTGATGCAGAGAAACTGATGCATGCATTTGTTACCTCTAGGCTGGACTACTGTAACTTCTTACTCATAGGATGTCCTAACAGCTTATTCAAAATGCTGCAGCCAGAGTCCTGAAGAAAAGGAGGAGAAACTGGTCAAAGATAATGTTTAAAGGTGATAAGGTAATGTTACGGTGAAGATTAAGTCAATGATATTATTTTGCTGCTTTGTAAAGATGACTGATAACGCCATAATCTCCATTAATGACGTTTTCTTAGCTTGTATAAGTCAATCTAAACGCTCTTCATTTTCCATAGTTGTAAGCCTAGCTGTTTTTTGTGTTACAGTTCATACTGTCTAAATTGCGTTTATCATATTAAACTTGACAGTGTTACGTTAAGAGCATAATTTTGCATTTCCACATGGTTTATTAAACTGCAGTTTACTCATTCTTTGCAATGCATTCTGCTAATTAGCAGTTAGCTGTAATGACAAAAAAATTAATTGTTACTAATATATTACTTATATAATTTGTATCAGAAAAACTACATCATTATTATACAGTATAGTCTACATCATGCATGTATCTATAGGTCATTGATATTATTTCATTTAGTTTTAGTCTTAAAATAATGTGTTTTTTATTAGGCTGGCGTCACATACTCCTCTTCTGTCTTTAGATGCTGCTGAGGCTTCTAATTCCCACCACTGCAAATCCTCCTGACACCTCCACCTCAGCAGCACAACTCAGCAGCGATGCAGCAGCAGCATCAAGCGGACCTCCTGTTGCTCCAATAGACCCGGCTGACTGCAGTCTCCTCTAACTCATACGGTTCAACAGAGTTGGATTACAGTGATCCATTTCAAATAGAAAATAGCTTTTAACAAAGTCTTATTCAATGGAGAAAAAGTAAGATGAATGTACTCTAAAAAAGATGGTGGCTTGAACTGCTTCTGCTGCAAACTGTAGAGAGAGTACAACTGAACAGGGAAAGTCTTAAAGACTGGAAAAACGCAAGTCACTTTATATTGTATTTTGAAGTTAATGTCACTTGTTTACACTTTTTATTTTAGGGGTATTAAAAGGTTCTTTATGTAAGCAAGTTATATTATATTGTTATATATTTATATTTATATTTATTAATATATATATATATATATATATATATATATATATATATATATATATATATATATATATATATATATATATATATATATATATATATATATATATATATATTATTGTTTATTATTGTACATGTTCAGTCCTCTTTTTGTATTTGTTTCTTTAATTCTTTTTGTGCAATTAATTTCAATACTTTCTCCAACTGGAGTCAAGCTTAAAGTACAGATTTTCTTGTGCACGCTTTTGATTTAACAGACCCAGTCACAACCCAAATGGATAACGTAGTGTGTGCGTGCGTGCGTGCGTGCGAGCGAGCGTGCGTGCGTGCGTGCGTGCGTGCGTGCGTGCGTGCTGTTGATACTTGTGATGTGACACAAGCTGGCTCTCTGACAGGAGCTGTCACTGGAGTAGCAGGGGGGTTCTTATCAATTGACCCTCCCAGCTGCCAATCAAATCCCCTCACCATGACAACCTGAGTCCTATTATCTGTTGAGCACTCAGCTCTCTTTCTCTCTTTGACTTCACTATCTGTTTTTTTACCAGGATGGCTCAAACGGCTGGGGTGAAAATAAATGATGAAATACTCAAATACGTGTCTTAATATGGGCAAAAAATGAAACTGGAGCATGACTGAACAAATTTGTTTCAACTCTTGTCTACAAAATGTCTGAGTTATGTTTCTGATTCAGGAATATTTGCTTTACTGATTTTCATAGTTTATAAACAAGATGAAACACACAAATGGCCAAAGCATTTCTATCATTTCTTACAGGAAGCAGGTTGTGTCTGATATCAGTGTTGTCACCACTGCAGCTCGTTTGTGTGTCGCTTGAGCGTCATTTGTCAGATCATTGTAATAAAGAGACAGGAGGAAGCCAAAACATGAAGAAATGAATGAAACTTCAACTTAGCAGTGATATGAATCATCGTGTCACCTCAACCTGAACCGGAGAGTTGGACAGAATTAAACAAGGTTTATCTGTGCAGTAGTTCAGTTTAATTCTCACTGTGGTGACGGTTGGTGGGAGTTGTCCTATACAGAGTTGCTCTTTGTGTTTCGGCAGCATCTCAGATTTAACAAACAGGCACACAACACGCTGCCAATGTGTTGATAGCAACAAGTCAAAGGAGAGGACGAAGGCAACCTACTCATCATCAGTTTCCTCATGGTTTGAGTGCAGTGAGTCTGTGGCCCTCGTGTGTGTCCTCATCCTCATCCAGGCCACAAAGTTGACTACTGGACGGAGTTCTAGTGTGTATGCCCCCCCCCCCCCCCCCACACACACACACACCGTCTATGAAGAGAGAGAAGACAAAAGGAGGCACATAAATCCCTGAAGAACACCACTCATTTAGACAATTCTGCGCTGCCCCAGAGCTGAAACACACACACACACACACACACACACACAAACACACACATCTCCTACTGCAACATAGGCAAAAAGGCAGCATGCCTTTAACAGTAGAAAAATGAATATGTAAAGAAGAGCTTTTATATACGGAGCTGAAAGACCCCCCCCTGAGATGCTGCCGGCTGGCCACACACACACACACGCACACACACACACACACACACACACACACACACACACACACACACACACACACACACACACACACACACACACACACACACACACACACACACACACAGCTGAAGGCAAGCAGCACTCAATCACAGGTCTGTAAGGGAAATAGTTGTTAAGAGATCAATCACTTGTAGGATGAGGAACAGAGGAGCAATCTATCTATGGTTAAAGTTCTATGTTAATGATGTGTCACACACACACACACAGACACACACACACACACACACACACACACCAATGTGTTGCTTGGTTCTGAAAGTCTCCCGGGTCACATTCTGTTGTCAATCAGGGTCAGAATCAACATGGAGCCACATCACCATCATAAGGAAGATAACTTAGGAAGATGTGGCTCTCACTACACCCAGACACACTGTTTAGACAAAGTGCAGGGTTTGGAGGTTGACTGGCTCAGTAGCACCCTGAAGGAGGCATGAGGTGGATGATGAAGGGTGGAGGCCTCTGTGAGTGTGAATGAGTGATGGCCGTTAGAGCAGCTGACTTGTTTGTGTTGTGGTACAGCTCTTGACCTCTGTGGACTCCTCTCCTCTGTCCAGGTTGACGTTTCCTCCCGTCTGCTTCCTCTCCTCCTCTGTCCTCGTCCTGTCTTTGCCTTTGTTTACACGCCTGTAGCCAACAACAAACGCGTCAATGTTTGTACGTCAGCTCACTGTCGAAGCCTGTGAAGGTTTCACGTTTATGTAGTGTCTGAATGAAACATAAAGCTGCTGCTGAGAAAGCGATGAGCGAAGCTCCTTCTGCACTAGTATCTTCTCTCGCTCACACCAGTGCTGCCTGCATCCTGTCGCTCCCACCAGTTATTACTGTGGCCCTGTAGCCACGGCTGACACTGTCATCATCATAGCTGTGGTTGGCTGCTCATTACACCCGGGATGTGTTGTGATTTGGACAAATTGCGATGAGATGTCTTTGCTTATCCAAGGGCAAAAACACTGGTTGAGACATTCAGGGCTGGATCAGGAATAAAGAATGTGGACAGTAAAGGGAACGTGCTGTTGTTTAAACTAAGCCATGACGATACGGTGAATATGAATGTCCAAAGCAAGAAGATGCCATTGAATTGAATTATTGAATTGAATTGAATTGAATTGAATTGAATTGAATTGAATTGAATTGAATTGAATTGAATTGAATTGAATTGAATTGAATTGAATTGAATTGAATTGAATTGAATTGAATTGAATTGGCTTTCAGTTCTAATAGACCTCCTCTCTGCTTGGCTGACAGGCCAATCAGAGTCTCACTCTTAAACTCCATGTAGCTGAGTTTCTGCATTTGTTTGCATGTAAATACACCCACAGGTGTATTGATGCATTATCTGCTCCCAGGAGCTGTTCACAGTTTTGTTTATTACACTTGTAAATACACAAGACAGTTGCATACTGCCTGAACCTGCCTCGACCTGTCAGCTGGTGGGCTAAAGGCAGGAATAAATGTTTTTTTCCAATGTTGCCCTGAATCAACGTCAAATAACCCGTTTGCTTAATGTGACACACAGAGGTGGACAGAATCCAGTCTGTCACACACTCCAGGGCTTTATGTTGACCTAGGTCAATGTCTTCCGGGCCAGGTCCAGAATGTGGCTGCTGCTGATCATAGGTTACAGGTGGTCAGTTTGTTCTGGGTTCGAAGTGGCCTGGGCTCCACCTAGTATAGTTGGACACGCCTCTGACCACAGCTCTGCTGTCCAAGCCCAGTCGTCAGACCCAGGAGTCAGACCCGGGAGTCCGACCCGGGAGTCAGACCCAGGAGTCAGACCCAGGAGACATGGTGTGCTCTGCAACGCACACAGCATTAATTAATGCACAAGCTCTTACAGCTCGTGTTAGACTCCTGGAGTCTAACACGGTTTCTGCAGGTAACAGCAGACTAGATGCTTCCACAAAATAAATGTACTACACCTCTTAGTTTGGTATTAATTTGTTGATAGTTCACTCCCTGTGTCAGTGGCTGCTCTTTATGGAATCAACAATCAGTAACTAAGAATGAAACATGATTGACTCATTGAATGAACTTGATAGAGCTAAAACTTTATTCACCTCATAGCGGGGAAATTCAATTGCTGGAGCAGCTTCAAGAAAAACAGGAAAATGCAGAATCAAAGGGAAAATATAGAAAGGCAGAGGAATTCATTATTATGCATGTAGATGCTATATATAGAAGGAGAGACAGTTTATTTAGTGTGTTTTGCTTTTTGCACTTTTGAGATGTTGCTAACACAAATTAAAAAAGCCTCATATGGTATCATGTGAGAAGCTGCTGACTTAAATTCTTATATTATATAATATGATGTGACACATCTAGTCAACAAATAAGTCATAAACATGTAACTCCGGTACCCCAACCATTATTCACCACCAACAGTCAAACTGATATTCAGCGCTCTCTGTTTTACACCCTGGATCGAGACACAGTTCAGCCAATCAAGGGCCAGCTGCAGAGGCTGCTATTGTTGAGTTCTGTATATGAGCCACCGTAAAGGCCCTTCATAGGCAACTGTGGTTCCCAGGGACCGAGCACAGGGGTCACAGCTGGGAGACTCTGTATTGTTATTCGCAGTGGCAGACGCTCAGGTTTCCCTTTTGACTGCTTTGGGGAATCCAGAGTTACAGATAGTTGTGAACTGTCACGACTTGTTGAGATGACGGTCTACTACACAATGACCTTCTGCAGGGTACAATGAGTTCAAATAAGTTTCAAGGTAAACTCCTTGAATAGAAGGACCCGGGCATGGAGTCACAGACACCTTGTGTATTGAGATGTGTATTGGTGATCTGGTGTTTTGTGAATTTGCACACCATAGATGAGCAGAGAAATAACAAATTGGTGCCACCTTTGCCAGTGAAAGATCAGTGGATTGGTGGCGGTGGTGGTGGTGGTGGTGGTGGGGGGGGGGGGGGGTGATAATGGAATAACGGGGCTAGAAAGGCCCACAGCTGAGCCAACTATAAAGATGAACGTAACTACTTATCTCCAGCTTCACAGTTCTCTCGTTTAAATACGGTTCTAGTGCCCTCTAGTGGCCGTAACCAGTAAATGTCCTCATATACTGTGAAGACAGAGCAGCATGATCTTGTTTCCCGTTAAACTCTCTTGTCCTTGGGTGTGTTCCAGAAAGCGGGTTATGTGACAAACCCAGGTAAGTTTGAGGGTAAGTTAGTGATTAACCTCAGCTGTTGGTTCCAAAAATGGAAGTAACTTTCAGGGTATGTTTGTAACCATAGCAACTTTGTCTGAACATAACCAGCTCCGGAGCAGGTTATGTTCAGAGAAGTTAGTTTCGGAGGTTACTGAGCAGGACGTGCCCGTTGATGACGAGCCCGTGGACGTGGAGGCGCAGCTTATTATATTTATTTCCACCATGAGCGTCATAAAGCCACGTATCAATGTTTTATTCATATGATTTTCATATGAGAATTATTTGAAGGAGGGAACGTTATCGTTTTTCTAAAGAATATTTGAGAATCTGTATTTAACGAACAATTTGAAACCTTTCATTTCAAACTTAAACGTGGGTCTGCACTTACCACAGAAAGCATTCTGTGTGTAGCTCTTCGTTTGTTGCATCAGGACATTTTTGAGTGGCAGGTTTGTCCTTTCTATGATAATCTATGGCACATATTTTAATACGTACACCTCGGACGTACTGCACACACGCACACTTTCCGTATTACTTTATTACTTTCAATTTCAGAGTTTCCAAACGTGATTGGGTGCATCGATGGCACCTACATTCCTATTAAAGCTTCATCAACCACTGAGGGAGACTATATTAATAGGACGTCATTTCACAGTATCAATGTGCAGGTAACTATTATTCCTGTTCAGAATCTTTTGGTTTAAAGACAGTTAAACACATTACTGTTTCCGTTAACTAGGTAATGTTTGATATAACCCATCTCATCACTAATGTTGAAGCCAAATGACTAGGATCAGTGCATCATTCCAGAATCTTCAGGGAACAATCACTATGTCACATGTTTCAATAGGGTATGTTGTGATTTAAACAAGTTCATGTTTTTACTGTATTCTTTTATTGTTTTACACACTTCAATCATTACAGGACGCTACAATGGCTTCTTGCTGGGAGGCAGAGGGTTCACTTGTATGCCCTATTTGATGACACCGTACCCTGAACCTGAACCTGGACCACAGACACAGTTCAACTGGGCCCACAGCAGAACACGGCCAAGGTGGAGACGACCACAGGCATCCTGAAGGCGAGGTTCCAGTGTCTACGTGGCCTCAGGGTCAGTCTATTAAGGCCATGTGACAATATAGTGGATTGTGTTGTCCTTCACTACATTGCCACAATACGAGGAGAGACACCCTCCTTGTCCTGCTGAAGATGACCAAGAGGATCCAGTAGTGAACCAAGTAGACCACAGAGATGGAACACTCTTAAGACACATGATTTGTCAGAATCACTTTTATTAAGGTTTCTGCACAAAAGCACTCATCATTTCTTCATGTCGTGAAAAATAAATAGGAATAATATTTACATTGTTTCACACAATGTCCCAGACTGTGTGCTTTCTGGAGGGTCCAATAATACAATCTGTCCATCAATGACTGCAAGACAATGCAACCCATAAGATCAAAGTGAAATAAAGTCAGAGTACTACAACATTGTAGAAGCCTATGCAGCATATGCAGTTAAATGAAATAAGCCTGCATTATACTGTTAAACAGAATCAAATATCCTAGTGACAGAGACAGTAGTTCATTTAAAGTCCTAAGAAATAATAAAAATTAGTACTACAGTGGTAAACATTTCACTAAGTTACTCATGTCGTGGGAGGTAGTGCGTGCGTGAAGTGCCCCAAGAATGCCCTCGACCACTGGTCGCCCTTTATTCAGGGACAGAGCCAGGTCCTCAGATGGGGTGAGGGGAGGTGGTGGTGGCCCCACCCGTCTGACGAGCCTCTGCCTTCTTTCTATTAGCTACATCACAGAAAGAATATGTTTAACATGTTTAATACATAGATCCTGTAAATGTGTAATCAACTCTTACCGTTTTGTAGGATTTTGTGTTTCATTTTGACTTGGGACAGAGTTCCTCTTGCTCCAGGAGGATTACACCTTATTAAACAAGAATATTATTATTATCCAATATTATTCGAATGTCATTAATATTGATAGTACAAAACGATTTGGAAGTTATGTTTAATTTTCCATTTCAATAAAAGAGGAGAGGGCAAAATAATTGCAATTAAGTGAACTCACGCATTTACTTTATATTTTCCCAAGCCATGCCTCGTTCCTTCGCCGATGCAGCTGTGTTGCTTTTTCTATTAATAATCGGCTTAAATTCTTCATTCTCTGCAATAAAACCCCAAACTCCGCCGTTTTTAATACGCTGCCATTATAGTGTCGCTTCGGTTTCCAAGGTGACTTGTGAATTCGGCGATCCATTGACAATGTCTTCATATATATATGCCGTACACATGCGTTAACTCTGGGTCACCGACAGGAGGAGATTAACTAACTCTTCAGGTTCTGGGTTAATCAACCCAGAGATCAAGGTTTTTAGCAGAAGGTTAATCAACCCTGCTTTCTGGAACACACCCCAGCTCTCTGCACTGACAGGCTACAATTAAAAACACTGAGACTTCCTTCTTTTTACAGGCATCAACAGTCAAGTATGCCTGCTATAAGTCTCTAGTCTTAGGTTAGCTTTAGATACAGTAAAGGGTGGAGAATATTTGAAGGCTGCTTATTGTGTACTTATCATAGGATCCGATTCTTCCGTTTAAAACATTTTATATCCTCTTTCAACTCCATTCTTTCATAATATTTTCTGTGGAATATTTTGCCATGGATCACGGTGAAGGACCCAAACACACAGCACGCAGTTTGTTGTAATTTCATGCAGATTCTTAGTCAGGCAGAGCTCAGTACACAAGTTAACTTTGATGCAGGCAACAATACAGACAAGGATCAGGCTAAACTAAATGCTGGAGAGTTGACACTGGTAATACAATCTGGCAAAGGCAACAGGTGAGTACTGGAGTTTCCGAGCCCCCATTGAAACCCTATTAATTAAGATCCAATTTGGCACATTCCAATTAAAATGGTTGTAGTTCCTCAATGGTAAGGGCTATAATATTGAGCTTGGTGTCATTGGAAAGGAAACTTCTTCTAGTTTTTTTTTTAGTTTTCTAGAAAGAAACATAATTTGCTACAGTTATATAGGAGAAAAACAAAAGAAACACAAACCTGAAATAATTTTTTGATTAGCCCTCCCTTAAAGATATAAGCAAATATCTCCCTGGTGAATGGTCTCATGACAAAAAACTAAAAGGGATCTAAAAGAATGAAGCCTTTTGCATTTATATATGAAGAAATAAATCAAATAGTGATAAAAACCAGTAAATGTGACATTTTTTAATTGCTTTTATGATTAATTAATTACCACCCCCCCCCAAAAACACGCACACACCAAATTCCGCCTGGCCCAGGTAACCCTAAAAGGTCACATCTCTGGCCTGGATCAACCCAGAGACACCAGGGAGGGCTCAAATGAAAGCTTACAGGCTGTAAAAATACCCTATAATGCTATATTTGCGTTCACTATAACCTAATATCATATATGTAACAATCTGGGTCAAAAAATCCTAGTTAGGAAAGAGCAGGCTTCACTTTTTGGGCCTTTGACCTGGCTGGTTACGGCAGGCTGAGCGCCCCTCCCCCACTCATCGTATATCCACGGAATCAGCGCTTTCTCTGGGACACGGCTGCAGCGTCCGTTTTGTTCCAGCATTTATGAGGTTAACTCTAGAGGCCTGTGAGTGGAGGGAGGGGGGAGGGTAGGGTTGGACCATGTGTGCTAGGGGTTGCTATGCTGGGGCCAATAAACGGAGGTTTACGGCTCAGTTGGTCTCGTTCGAAGCCGAATTTCAATTAGGTGGCAGGAAACAGAAATAGAAGCAAAAGACATATACTGTTGTGTTTTGGGGTTCATTTCTGGTTTTATTGTGTTGCATTTCCGTTTCTGCCTTCTGCTAACCTTACTTCCGGTTCATACCACATCAGCTGTCTTCAATTAGTAATCTGCCAGATTGTTGTTTGAGTTAGTTCAGCTTTCCAGCAATTTCATGATCCAGTCTAGTTCGCAGTTTGACACCCCTGATGTAGACTAACAACACAGATGCTATGGAAACTGGGAGCCAGGGCGTCAGCAGGGAGATATCATCATCATCCTGCCCACAATCAGAGATTCCAGTGTTCCAAGCCCCAATAATTACAGAGCTTAATGCAAGAGCAGATGACCTAATGGCTAAGTGTTGTGGAAATCTTCTAATAAAGAAGCCGATGAGAGAGTTGTCTTTTGTGCTGGGGAGTTCAGAACATACTGTACTCCACAAAGGTATAATGCAAAGGTCCCAAAATCCTCAAGTTGAATCTGGTTTTTGTCTCTTTCTCTGGGCAGAATGCCTCACTCTGGTCCAATCCAATTGCATATTACTGCCTCATCTCATAACCAGCCATAACAGAATGTGTTTTACACTACCATCTGTACTGCTAGAGTCTCGTTGTCTGAGACGAAGGAGCAATGAAAGTCAAAACACAAAGAGGGACACAGCTCTTTGGCCTTGGTTTGGGAGCCAGATTGGAGCCAGATCCAGCGAGGGCCAGGCAAAGAAAACAATGCAGCAGACCAAGAGATTTGTAAAATATATAAAACTGATATACGGCAAGACATAAGAGATTAATTGCCTACATACTCTAGGAACATTCAATCTAATCATAATTACCAAACTATATGATAACAGTATAGGATAAGAAACGAACAATTTTTCCATTACATTTCGCCCTTTTGATTACACATTAATTAAAAGGATAAAAATTGCAAAAACATAGCATTCTGTAATAATAAACAACCCTTGCAAATGAAACATCCATCCATCCATTTTCCATACCGCCTAATCCCATATGTGGGGTCGCGGGGTTGCTGGAGCCTATCCCAGCTACGGGCGAGAGGCAGGGTACACCCTGGACAGGTCACCAGCCCATCGCAGGGCAACACACAGACAGACAACCATTCACACACGCACTCACACCTACGGGCAATGGAGAGAGTCCAATCAACCTAATGCACTACTTTGGACGTGGAGGAAGCCGGAGAACCCAGAGAGAACCCATCCCACGTTTAACAGAGCCTCTCTGCTCTCTAGTAACATGGCCATGTTGCTTAGCCTCCCCACTCCGTGACAACTCAGAGTGGAGCCCAGGACGCAGAGTCGCAGTCTTACACACCTCTCTGCACGTTCTCTACAGCCGCGACCCACTCTTAGTCTTAGTTATCACATAGAGACTGTGTCTGCTTCTCGACCACCTAAACTATACAAGTCACACACAAATCAAAGAGGAGTGACTTACCAGAATTTAATAAATATCAAAACAGTTCCTCTTACAAAACAAAGTATGTTATGGGAGAAATTGTCTCTTCCTTATTTCTATGTGTCTTTCTTATTTCTATGCAGTTATTATATGATTTATGACTTATGTTCTGCAATTAATATCTTATGTTTTGTCTTACTGTATGCATTTGACATTTCACCTAGATTGTTCAATGGTTGTCTCTGCCTGAGAGACTCTCAACTCTAGCTCCCAAACCCAAGGTCGGGGAGTTGTGTCTCTGTCTGTTGAGACTTGGTGCTCCTTTCTCACAGATAGTTGGACGTCAGCGATTCAGGTGTGAGAATGTAAATATCTTCACACACACTGCGACAGGGAGGAGATGGTTGGTGCATGTAATTTGATTGGGTTAGAAAGACATTCCACCCTAGTCGGACAGAGAAGCTAAAAGGCAGAAGCAACTTGAGGATCGTGGGCTCTTTGCATCACACCTTCGTGGTGTGTGCACTGATCTCCCCAGCTGGTTTTTGGTTTGTTGATGTGGACGATCAACATCCATGCTTTTTATTTGCTTTGCCCATTATTTTTATTTTCTTTATTATTTCAATAAATCGCACAAAAGGACAACTCTCTCTCATCTACTTCTTTATGGAAAATTTCCACCACAAGTAACAGTAAGCTAATAAAGTGTGGTTGATTAAATATCAGATCTCTCTCAAAAAATATCATATAATTAATAAATTATAAAATATCATCAAATATCATATCGAAGTACAGGTAGAGATGGAGGAGTAGCAGCAATTTATAAATCAGATTTATTAGTTACTCGTAAACCTAAACATAGTTATAACTCATTTGAGAGCCTCACTCTGAGCCTTTCTCACCCAGACTCTAAAACTCAGAAGCCAGTTGTGTTTTGTAGCGTTTACTGTCCTCCTGCTCCATATTCGGAGTTTTTGACTAAATTCTCTGAATTCTTATCTGACTTAGTTCTTAGTTATGCAGAGATAAAGTCATTGTAGTGGGAGACTTTAACATTCATGTAGATGTTGACAGCAACTGTCTCAGCACTGCTTTTAACTCCTTAATAGACACTATTGGTTTTACTCAGCAGGTAAATGAACCCACTCATCGTTTGAACCATACCCTCGATCTTATCATGACATATGGGGTTGAAATTGATAATTTAATGGTTCTTTCCCAAAACCCTCTGTTATCTGACCATTTCTTATTACCTTGAATTTACCATAATTGACCTTGCAGGAGCTGGAAAGAAATCTTATGTTTATCTGACAACGCTGTTGCCAAATTCAAGCAGATGATTCCATCATCTTTTGCCTCATTGTCTTGTAGATACACAGAGGAGAAAAGTCATCCTTATGAACAGGTTGACTGTCTTGTAGATGATGCTGCAGCTTCTCTACATACAATGTTAGACACAGTGGCTTCTCTGAAGAAGAAGACAGTGAATCAGAGGAGGTTAGCTCCGTGGTATAACTCAGACATCTGCAGCCTAAAGCAAAGGACTAGACAACTAGAAAGACAGTGGCGTTCCAACAAAATAAATGTAAACTGCATTGCATGGAAGGACTGTCTAATAAAATATAAAAAAGCACTTTGTGCTGCTAGAAAAACATATTATTCCTCCCTAATTGAGGAAAACAAAAACAACCCCAGGTTTGTTTTCAGCACTGTAGCCATGCTGACTAAGAGTCATAGCTGTGTTGAGTCTACTATCCCCTTAAATCTCTGCAGCAATGGCTTAATAAAGTACTTTAGTAATAAAATTATCACTAATAGAGAAGACATTCAGTAGCGACTTCCTCCAAATGACAGAAATCATTGTCTACATCCAACAACTTTAACAAAATTACCAAGTCCTCTGGTAACTTACTTAGAGAGCTTTTGACCCCATAACTCATATGGAGTTAACCTCAATAATCAACATAATAACAATAATCTTCAGTTCAGCTCGTCCATATTAAATCAAATCAATCAATCTTTACAACTAGGCTATGTACCACAGGCTTTTAAGGTGGCTGCAGTCAAACCTTTATTGAAAAACCTACTCTGGACACTGCAGAACTAGCCAACTATAGGCCCATCTCAAATTTACCCTTTATTTCTAAGGTTCTTGAAAAAATTGTGGCTAAACAATTATCTGACCACCTGAGTGATAACCTGTATAAAGATTTTCAGTGGGGATTTAGAAAACATCATAGCACAGAAACAGCTCTGGTTAGAGTCACTAATGATCTTCTATTAGCTTCAGACAATGGTCCAGTTTCTTTCCTTGTCCTGTTAGATCTTACAATACATAGATCTTATGATACAATTGATCATAACATAACAGAATCAAAATTAAAGGAACAGCATTGGGATGGTCTAAATTGTATTTGTGGAACAGATTCCAGTTTATTCATATTAATGACAAATCCTCCATATGCACAAGGATTAGCTATGGAGTACCGCAGGGTTCTGTGCTTGGTCCAATTCTGTTTGGTCTATACATGTCTCCTCTAGGTGAGAATATTAGAAAGCATTCTCTAAATTTTCATTGTTATGCGGATGATACTCAGCTATATATGTCTTTGAAACCAAATGAAACAGATCAACCAGTCAAAATTCAAAGTTGTTTAAAAGACATCAAATCCTGGATGTCCCAAAATGTCCTTCAACTAAGATAAAACTGAAATTCTTATTGTTGGGCCTAAAAAAGAGAGAGACACCATTGAGTCAGATAGCCACCCTGGATGGCATAACAGTAGCTTCAGATTCTACTGTGAGGAACCTTGGTGTCATCTTTGACCAGGATCTCTCTTTTACAACATACATCAAACAAATCTCCAGAACCGCTTACTTTCATCTTAGAAATATAGCTAAAATAAGAAGCATCCTCTCTCAGAGCGATGCAGAGAAACTGATCCATGCATTTGTTACCTCTAGGCTGGACTACTGTAACTGCTTACTCATAGGATGTCCTAACAGCTCCTTAAAAAGCCTACAGCTTATTCAAAATGCTGCAGCCAGAGTTCTGACAGGACTTAGAAAGAGAGATCACATTTCTCCTACATTAGCTTCTCTGCACTGGCTGCCTGTAAAATGTAGGATAGACTTTAAAATTCTCCTACTCTCCTACAAAGTACTCAATGATAAAGCTCCTTATCTTAAAGACCTGATAGTTCCTTATGCTCCCAGGAGAACGCTTCGTTCTCAGAGCACTGGGCTACTTGTGGTTCCTAGAGTCTTTAAATGTACAACGGGAGGCAGAGCTTTTAGCTACCAAGCTCCTCTCCTCTGGAACCAGCTCCCTCTTCAGGTTCCAGAAGCTGACACATTCTCCACCTTTAAGATGAGACTTAAAACCTTCCTTTTTGATGAAGCTTATAGTTAGAGATGGTTCAGGTCACTGGCAATGATTGTTAATCACAGGAACCATCTCTTAGTTAAGCTGCAATAGACATAGACTGCTGGGGGACTTAATTTATACACTGAGCTCCTCTGTTTACTTCTACCTCTTCTGTCCAATAACATCCCATCATTGTTCCATGTTTAACTAACCTTGTCACTTCTCCCTCAGCTCTCTCTCTCTCCCCCACTCTGTCCTCACCTACAGGTATCATCGGACTCCGAGCTTTGTGTCTGTGATGGGCAGCTGCGGATCCAACCATCCTGCATGTGCTGTGTTGTTGCTTGTTGTTGCTTCTTGTTGTTGCTGTGCTTTTCTCTCTCTCTCTCTATCCTCTCACCCCAACCGGCCGAGGCAGATGGCCGCCCACATCCAGCCTGGTTCTGCTCGAGGTTTCTTCCTCGTTACAGAGGAAGTTTTTCCTCTCTACTGTTGCTGTCAAATTGTAATTAAAGGCTTGCTGTATTTGGGATTTGTTGGGTTTAGTTGTGTAACATCTTAAACCCTACCTTGTAAAGTGCCTTGAGACAATCTTATGAATAGAATTAAATTGAATTGAACTACATTTACTACACTTAATAAGGACTTTACTGATGTGCTCATTCCAAATTAGTTTTCAGTCAAACCACACTGCCAAGAACTTAAATAATTTGTGTCCCTACATTTCCCTACATGTCCCTACAAGTGTACCTCCACTTCATTGTTTTGGTGAATATTAGTGATTTGTTCTTTTCTGCTGAAAATTTGATTTCCCATGAACATGACCACTCCTCAACTACATTAACTGCTTTTTATAACTTTTGTTTAACATATGAGATATTCTTCCCTTCATCCCCTTTATGTCCTCTGGGAAAAAAAAAACGTCTTTTATCAAGGACAAACTAATGACACTACACTAGGGAGTGCCATTTGTCAGGAAACGGCAGAGAGCGGACAAATGGCACAGTGCTGAGGCAGCAGACAGATGGTACGATTAAAGGGTTTAATACAGAAATCACAATCAAGGACAATCCAGGTCATACACGGAGAAGCACAGGTTTGAAGCACAGAGGGAGCAGGCGTAATCGTGTCCGGGAACAGGCGTGGATCAATAACGGAAGGCTCAGATTTACGGCTTAAAATCGGCAGGCTTAGTCAGGTCCAGTTAGTAAGCAAGGTTCAGTAACAAGATAAGCAAGTCTACAATACCGGTCGGATCAGGCGAGAAACAGTGGTCAGGAAAACAGAAACAGGGTCGAAGACGAGATGAGCTGAACGAGTCCTGCTTGAAAGTGACGACATGCGTGCAACGACTATGGTGACTGGTGGTGGTTAAATACACAGGTGAGTAAAGACTAATCCAAGACAGGTGTGTGTAATGAGAAACGGAAGTGAGGCTGGAACCAACAGGATAAGAACGGAAACCGGAAATGTTACAAAATAAAACAGGAAATTAACCCAAAACCTGACACCATTATCAACAAGATATTATTCCGAGCAAGTTGTCTTGATTCTAACCTCGATACTGTACATCTGTTGAACAGAAAATCTCTGATCCAGGTAAACATCCTTACAGAAACTATTGTATTTAATTTATTCATAAAATCCTTCCAAACCACCATATGCTTTATCTACATCAAAGGAAACTGTCATAACTGATTTTTTATTAACCTATGCTTTCTTGACTTCAGTTTCCAAACATGTTACTGAATCCATGGTGCCTCTGCCTCTCCTGAAGCCACTCTGCTAAGGGAAAAGAACTCCCTTTGATTCCAGATAATATGTCATTTGATCTGTGATCATCCTTTCCATTATTTTATATAGATTACATAGATAGAAGGTCAGTGCTCTTGACCTGTAATTTCCAAGGATAATAAATTCTTGGAAATATACTGCAATTCATTCATTGAAACATTGTGTGATTTATTTTGCTGATTTGCTGTAGTATCATTAGCTGTGCCTTTGGTGTGCTTAGAGAAGTCTTCTCACTTCTGCTCTGCAAAAAAAGGGAGTACCTGTGTGTAGCATCTTTATCTGATGTGCTTAGTGCTTGCTCTGTGCAGAAAATATTTTCCCATGTACTGTGTGACCATGCACCAGCTTTGCTTTTACAATAGGAGTATATATATCTTCTTGATTAATGGTTTATTTAAGGTTTTATTTAGCTAATCCTAAATATGTGTGATGTCACTGTGTTGGTGGACAGGTTGAGTTTTTGCTTAATACTTAATAATAGCCAAGCCCAGCCAATGAGCAGAGGAAAGAATCCTAGCAGCCAGGGAGCCCACACACCTTCAGTTCCAGGAGGGCAGGTATTGCGACCCAAACCGCCCACACAGAGCCCCCCAGGCAGAGCTGCAGCAGCCACAGAGACAGCACCCGAGGTCAGAGTGGGCCACCGTGGGTCAACGCTGTCCGCCACATGAGAACCCGGGGCAAACACTCCCCCCGGCGGGAGGGTCGGCCTGAAAGAGTAGAGCCCGTGGACCCACGGTCCGTAGGGAGCCCGCCAGAAGATGCCCCCGTGTGCAGAGTGGGGCCCGCCCCCAGCCCACCACCCCCACACGAGCGGAGCGGGGCCAACCCCATCGGCCCGACCTCATCCCCTGGCGCCACCGCGGCCTGCAGCACAAGGCCAGCAATTGGTGGGGGTCAGCAGAAAAGAGACCACCCAGGCAGACGATCATTGTACCCCGGGCGAAAAACCGGACCCCCCACACTTCAACCGCACCACACGCATACCAACTCACACAAACACAGACGCATACACCCACCACATGTGCAACACACATCTTCACATACACATACAAACACCATAGACTCTCTCACAACAAACTAGTCAATCATACGTGAACCAATGCACTCTCAGATACATTCTCGCACCCACACCATTCGCTTGGTCACATACGTGGGGAGGGTAGGTCTCCGGCCTGCCGTCCATGTGGCCCCAGGCAGGGACCGCAGCTCCTCCCGAGCCCCGACCAACCCCCACAACCCGGGGGAGGCAGAGGGCAGCAGAAAAAGGTACCCCAGAACCCTGCAACCCAGCTTGGACGTGAGTGTGTGGAACTAAAGTGCACTGAAGGTGGGTGACACCTCCAGGAGCACAACCGCTGGCTGACGGTGTGTCCCCCGGACAGTGCCCCCCTTCGCCCTAAATGTCTTTTTGTAGTTAAAACAGGGTGGTGATCTCTCCACCAGGGCCAGTGGCCGAGGCCACAACTGGCCTCAGCCCCAGGCCCCAGTGAAGGAGCCCACCCCCGGCCCTAAATGTATGTGTATGTGACTAAGTATGAGGAACTTTGGGAGATACCCAATTCTCCGAGGGGTCCAGCAGACAGAGCCATCAATGGGAAGGCTCCGTCTACTGGCCCCCCCGGAAGGAGCCCCCAGATTCCTGGACAAGTGTGTATGACTAATGCAATTAAAACTGCAGAGCATCCCACTTGGAAGGGACGGAACCACTTCCCAGTAGCCCCGGTCCCTCCATCAGCAGGACGCCCCTTGCAGACCTAAGTGAATGAATGCGGAAAAATGTAGTTGGGAAGCAGAGCACCAGGGTCCGCAGAACCAGGTTCCCGACTGGCTCTGCTACCCGTCCCACCGCCCCCCACAGCCCCCAGCCAGGAAGGGACAGCCGAGACCCAGGGACCGCAGTACTACTGCCCAGGCACCACACGCAGCACAGCCAGAGCCATCCTCACCCTTCTTTCACACTTACCCATTCTCTCGCTCAAGTATGCCCATGCTCGCCCCGTGTAGTGTGACGCTCAAACCCACACACATACTCTGCGGTTGTGCATTGTGGGCCAGCCTCCGCCCAGGGCCCAATGAAGGTTCTAGCCTGAGTAGTCCGCCAACCCCCCCTGCAACAGGCCCGAGCACTTACCAGAGGGCGTCGGACCGCTAGGGCAGGCAGCGCCCCACCCGAGCAGGGGCAGCGCCCCAGGGGAGAGACACCCCCAGAGGGAGTCCCCCGGACGCAGGTCACCCAGGTCTCCACCCCCAGGTCCGCCCCCGCACACCGGCAGGGAGGCCCGCCTCCGGCTCCCCGGAGACAGGCACACGCCAACCCTCAAAATGGTCCCACTCCGGCACAGGGCCGCCGGTCTCAGCAGCCACCACACCCCCGCCGCAGGGGACCCATGCGGCCAGCCCAGAGTCCACCAACCCGTTGTCCTGGTTCCTTAGGCAGGCAGGCACCCCCAACCACTAGTCACCCCACCACCACTGTGCCAGACATGACGTAGTACGCGAGCCCCACGCATCCTTTCCTGGAAATGGAATCAATCAGAGTATAGTTTTGGTCATTGATTTGATGAAGCAGACAATGTGTCTAAGGTGGTGTAATCTAACAAGCTGTTCAGGTATTGAGTAATGCTTAATTTTTTTTTAGTTTTCCAGTTCATGAGGATGATTTTCTTTGCGACACAGAGGGCAGAAAGAAGTGTGTGTGATGAGTTTGTCTCTAGATCAAGCCCACCTAGATCTCCTAGAAGACAAAGTGCAGGGGCTGCTGGGATTGGACAGCTTAACTGGGTTGACAGGTGTTCACATACTCTTTGCCAAAATTGCTGCACAGGTGAGCATGACCAGAATGCATGTAGGAATCTATCTGCTGTGTTATCTGTACAGTGAGAGCAAATATTTGAGTTTGTGAGACCCATTTGGAACATCCTTTGTCCTGTATAGTGAGTTCTATGAAGAATTTTGTAATGTATTAGTTGTAAATTTGTATTTTTTGTCATTCTGAATAAATTAGAACATATGTTATTCCAGAACGTGTAATTAGTGGTGATATTGAGATCAGCTTCCCATTTAGAGATCGGAAGGCTCACTGTCTGGTCTACATTGGAAATTAAGATATAGATTTTGGATACTGTCCTTTTCCCTGATATATCAATAAATCGCTCTATTACTGGTGGTGGTTGCATGTGGATGGGAGTATTCTTACTTTTTGCATTAAGTATTGACTTTAGTTGTTGGTATTCTAAGAAATTGGCACTAGTGATTTCATAGTGAGACACTAGTTCTTCAGAAGAGGTAAACTTGTCTCTTGTGAAAACGTGTTTTAGATGTGTTATCCCTTTGATATGCCAAGTTGGAAAGTGTATTGCCTTTTTGTTTTGTATGATGTCTGGATTGTTCCAGAGAGGTGTGTTTTGGCAAAGAGTAGGCGAAGACCCATTAATTTTAAGAAACTCCCACCAGGCTTGCAGAGATGCTTTTATGCTAATGTTCTGGTAACAACTATGATGTTTGATTTTGGTGCTGATAAAGGGCAGATCTGCAACTTTAATATTTCCACAAAATGTTTGTTCAATGTCTATCCAGGAGGAGTCTGCTGGCATGGGTTTTATCCATTTGTGGACATGGTTCAGTCTATTGGCAAGAAAATAGTGGTGGAAGTTAGGTAGTTCTAGGCCGCCGCAGGGTCTGGAGTTTTTGAAGAGTTTTTAAACTAATTCGTGTTGGCTTGGTTTTCCACAAAAACTGTGAGATGTAGGAGTCTAATGTCTTAAACCACGCCTGGGCTGGCTGAGTTGGAATCATTGAGAATATGTAATTAATTTTTGGCAGGATCATCATTTTTATGGTGGCAATTCTTCCCATAAGTGAAATGGGTAAGGACTGCCATCTTTTGAGGTTGGCTTCTATTTGTTTTAATAATGGATTGTAGTTTAGATCAATAAGCTCTGATAGCCTAGACGACAATTCAATTCCCAAGTATTTAATGTTCCCTGAATGGAGTGTGGTAGAGGAGATGTTAGTCACCTTAAGGTTAAGTGGTAGCACTATGGATTTGGTCCAGTTAATAGAGTATTCTGAAAGTCCTGAGAATTCATCTATGAGGCTGATAGTTGTAGGAAGAGACGTCTGTGGCTCCAGGAGAAACAGTAACACATCGTCAGCATATAAACTTATTTTATGATTTACTGATTTGGTCGATATTCCAGTAATTCCTTCATGCTGTCTTATTGCTGCGGCTAGAGGTTCAATAAATATTGCAAATAGTGATGGGGAAAGTGGGCAGCCCTGTCTTGTCCCTCTATGCAGATTAAAGTTTGGTGAGATCTGGTTGTTTGTTCTGACTGCAGCGTTTGCTGAGTTGTATAATATTTGGATCCAGTCTATGAATGTTTCCCCAATGCCGAATTTGTGCAGAGTGGCTAAAAGAAACTTCCAGTTTACTCTATCGAAAGCTTTCTCTGCATCTAAGGAGACGATGGCTGACTCTAGTTTATGGATGGTGACATAATCAATTAAGTTGATTAATCTGTTCATATTGTTTGTTGACTGTCTACCTTTAATGAAGCCTGTTTGATCAGAGTGAATTATATATGGAGTGATTTTTTCTAATCTTCTAGCAAGTGCTTTACACACTATTTTTAGATCTACATTTATTAGTGAAATTGGTCTATAACTCGATGGGAGTGTAGGGTCTTTCCCTGGTTTTTGGAGCAGGCTTATGAAGGCAGAATTCATATTTGTGGGTAATGAATGTTGTTGTTTAATTTCAGCGACCATTTTGTAAAAGCTGGGTGCCAGCATGGACCAGAACTCTTTATAAAATTCAGTTGGGAATCCATCTGGTCCTGGAGCTTTTTTATTGGGCATCTCCTGCAGAGCTTCATGTAGTTCTGCCAAAGATAACAATGAGTCTAGAGTTGTAGATTGTTCTTCATTTAGCTTTGGCAGTTCTAGTTTATTCAGAAACGCCTCTATGGCTGAGGTGGGTGGATCTATTTGGGACGTATATAACTCTTGGTAAAAGTTTTTAAAGGTATCATTTATTTCATGGGGATCACGAGTAATGTTGCCTTCCTTATTAGTTATTGAATGGATGATTTGTTTCTCTTTATTATTTTTTAATTGGTTAGCTAGAAATTTACCACATTTGTTAGCATGGTCAAAGTTCTCCCAGCGTAATTGGTCTATCTGAAACTGAGTTTTGCAATCAATTATATTATTTAATTTCAGCTTTAGATTCTTTAGGTCTTCTAGGACATCATTGGTTGGAGAGGCAGCATGTTTAATCTCTAGAGATTTTATTTTTTGCTCTAATTCTAATTCAAGTAACATGTCCTTTTTTTTCTTATGTGATGAATATGAAATAATTCTACCGCGCATAACTGCCTTCCCAGTCTCCCAAAGAACACAGGGTGAGATTTCCGGTGTATCGTTGATTTCTATAAAAGTTTTCCATTCTCTCCTGACATAACTGATGAAGTCTTGATCATTGAGTAATGATGTATTAAACCTCCAATTCCTGGTTGATGGTGTGGCTGTCTTAATCAACGAAATGGACATTGGTGCATGATCACTGATTGTGATAGAGTGAATATTGGTGTCAGAGACATCTTGTAAGACTGAGTTATTTACTATAATATAATCTATACGGGAGTGAGAGTGGTGAACTGGTGAGAAAAAGGTATATTCCCTGGATGTAGGATGAAGAGAACGCCATGTGTCACAGAGACCGAAGTCATCCATGTACTGTTTTAAGGTCTGTACTGATTGCCAGTTCCTGTTGCTCACAGCTTTGCTTAGCCTGTCCAACTCTGGGTTAAATACTAAATTAAAGTCCCCTCCTACTATAAATTTGGAACCAGAGTGAGAAGACGTGATGTGAAGAAGCTGTGAAAGAAAGAGGGGTCGTCAACATTAGGGCCATACACATTAGCTATGCAATATTCAATGTTTCCTATCAAGATATTAATGATTATATATCTCCTTTCTGGATCCACAATGGTATCGTTATGAGTAAAGTTAATTTTTTTATTTATTAGGATGGCGACCCCTCTTTGTTTAGAACTGTAACTGGCTAAGTAAGCATGTGGGAACTCTGCTGATGCCAGAGTGTAATTTATAATTTTGGGAATATGAGTTTCCTGTAGTAAAACAATGTCTGCTTGTAGGGCTTTCAAATGATTAAATATTTTAAATCGTTTCTCCTTCTTATTGATTCCACGTACATTCCAAGTGACAATCTTCAGTGGTGTCATATCTTACCTGACTGCTGTGGATCACTAGTCTTGTGTGTATGTAGTGTGACAGACTTTAGGTGTGTGGCTAACCTTAAGTACCTGTGTATTCTGAGTTGTGTGTTATCTACTGTATGTATGTGCACGTGTTTCCCCTGTGCAGTAGATGTTTGTGTGTGGCTGCTGGAGGGCTACATAGCTGGCTGACTACGTGGGAGAAGAATAGAGAAAAGAAGGATGTAAACAGTGTGGAGTGAAAGTAGGTGAAGGAAAAAGAGTAAAGGGAAGGGAAATTAAAGTGAAAGGAAAGTGAGTGGTTACGTATGGTGAGCGCTTTGCAAAGTGAGTGAGTGACATTAGATTGACAATAAACATTTACATGAAACATCTGCGAGAGAACGAGTTTGAATACTGGATGTAAAGTTATAACACATAGTTGCATTGCATCTATTATTTTTTTAACAAACCTTTTATATTAAACCATTGTTGTTACATACCACCTGCTAGTACAGCCACGGAGTTGCTTCCCGGTCCCGGTAGAGCTCTCTGTTGACGTACAGTTTGTCGACGCTGATGACAGCCCTGCAGCCTTCTGCCATGAACCTCTTACGGATGGGGAACAGTCGGCGGCGGCGGTCGAGGATCTCCTTGGGGAACTGGTCGTTGACGCTGTAGTCGGTTCCCTTCAGCTGTCTGCCCCGGCTCTTAACCAGTTCCTTCGCCTTAAAGTCATGAAACTTGGCAACGATGGGTCGGGGGCGCTGGCCATCCGGTCGTCTTCCTCCAAGTCTATGCGAACGGTGGAACGCCATCTTGTCCACTGCGTCCGCTGGAATCTTCATCTGTTGTTTAAGGAAGTTTTTTATTGTGGTTTCCGTGTTTTCCTCCACCTGTTCTGGAATCCCCGAGAACACCAGGTTGTCCCTCATGCTGCGGGCCTGCAGATCGATAATGCCTTCTTTTATGTTTTTATTTTCGGCCGCTAGCTGAGCCACATCCTCCGTCAGGGACTGCACCGTTCCTTTCAGGGCCTCGTTCTCGGTGGCGAGAGAAATCACCTGCTGCTGGCTGAATTCCAGGGAGTCACGGAGGGCCATAAACTCTTTGTGGAGGGGTTCCACTAGCGCCAGACGTGCGTCGAAACTTGATATTTTTTTTTCGATTGACTCCAGGATGTCCGTGATGTTTTTATCCGCCGAGCTAGCTCCAGGTGACTCAGGTGAGTCAGACGGACGGGAACGCTTGTTGGGAGCCGTCTCCTTTTTCCCCATTACCAGACGCTCGAAGCACTCGTCGATATACTCGAAACTTTCTTCGGTGTTATCCAGAATGGTAGGGTGGTTGATTATTTTCCGTAAGATAGGGTAAGGTAGGGTAGCGCAAAGTGCAGGGGCTGCTGGGATTGGACAGCTTAACTGGGTTGACAGGTGTTCACATACTCTTTGCCAAAATTGCTGCACAGGTGAGCATGACCAGAATGCATGTAGGAATCTATCTGCTGTGTTATCTGTACAGTGAGAGCAAATATTTGAGTTTGTGAGACCCATTTGGAACATCCTTTGTCCTGTATAGTGAGTTCTATGAAGAATTTTGTAATGTATTAGTTGTAAATTTGTATTTTTTGTCATTCTGAATAAATTAGAACATATGTTATTCCAGAACGTGTAATTAGTGGTGATATTGAGATCAGCTTCCCATTTAGAGATCGGAAGGCTCACTGTCTGGTCTACATTGAATATTAAGATATAGATTTTGGATACTGTCCTTTTCCCTGATATATCAATAAATCGCTCTATTACTGGTGGTGGTTGCATGTGGATGGGAGTATTCTTACTTTTTGCATTAAGTATTGACTTTAGTTGTTGGTATTCTAAGAAATTGGCACTAGTGATTTCATAGTGAGACACTAGTTCTTCAGAAGAGGTAAACTTGTCTCTTGTGAAAACGTGTTTTAGATGTGTTATCCCTTTGATATGCCAAGTTGGAAAGTGTATTGCCTTTTTGTTTTGTATGATGTCTGGATTGTTCCAGAGAGGTGTGTTTTGGCAAAGAGTAGGCGAAGACCCATTAATTTTAAGAAACTCCCACCAGGCTTGCAGAGATGCTTTTATGCTAATGTTCTGGTAACAACTATGATGTTTGATTTTGGTGCTGATAAAGGGCAGATCTGCAACTTTAATATTTCCACAAAATGTTTGTTCAATGTCTATCCAGGAGGAGTCTGCTGGCATGGGTTTTATCCATTTGTGGACATGGTTCAGTCTATTGGCAAGAAAATAGTGGTGGAAGTTAGGTAGTTCTAGGCCGCCGCAGGGTCTGGAGTTTTTGAAGAGTTTTTAAACTAATTCGTGTTGGCTTGGTTTTCCACAAAAACTGTGAGATGTAGGAGTCTAATGTCTTAAACCACGCCTGGGCTGGCTGAGTTGGAATCATTGAGAATATGTAATTAATTTTTGGCAGGATCATCATTTTTATGGTGGCAATTCTTCCCATAAGTGAAATGGGTAAGGACTGCCATCTTTTGAGGTTGGCTTCTATTTGTTTTAATAATGGATTGTAGTTTAGATCAATAAGCTCTGATAGCCTAGACGACAATTCAATTCCCAAGTATTTAATGTTCCCTGAATGGAGTGTGGTAGAGGAGATGTTAGTCACCTTAAGGTTAAGTGGTAGCACTATGGATTTGGTCCAGTTAATAGAGTATTCTGAAAGTCCTGAGAATTCATCTATGAGGCTGATAGTTGTAGGAAGAGACGTCTGTGGCTCCAGGAGAAACAGTAACACATCGTCAGCATATAAACTTATTTTATGATTTACTGATTTGGTCGATATTCCAGTAATTCCTTCATGCTGTCTTATTGCTGCGGCTAGAGGTTCAATAAATATTGCAAATAGTGATGGGGAAAGTGGGCAGCCCTGTCTTGTCCCTCTATGCAGATTAAAGTTTGGTGAGATCTGGTTGTTTGTTCTGACTGCAGCGTTTGCTGAGTTGTATAATATTTGGATCCAGTCTATGAATGTTTCCCCAATGCCGAATTTGTGCAGAGTGGCTAAAAGAAACTTCCAGTTTACTCTATCGAAAGCTTTCTCTGCATCTAAGGAGACGATGGCTGACTCTAGTTTATGGATGGTGACATAATCAATTAAGTTGATTAATCTGTTCATATTGTTTGTTGACTGTCTACCTTTAATGAAGCCTGTTTGATCAGAGTGAATTATATATGGAGTGATTTTTTCTAATCTTCTAGCAAGTGCTTTACACACTATTTTTAGATCTACATTTATTAGTGAAATTGGTCTATAACTCGATGGGAGTGTAGGGTCTTTCCCTGGTTTTTGGAGCAGGCTTATGAAGGCAGAATTCATATTTGTGGGTAATGAATGTTGTTGTTTAATTTCAGCGACCATTTTGTAAAAGCTGGGTGCCAGCATGGACCAGAACTCTTTATAAAATTCAGTTGGGAATCCATCTGGTCCTGGAGCTTTTTTATTGGGCATCTCCTGCAGAGCTTCATGTAGTTCTGCCAAAGATAACAATGAGTCTAGAGTTGTAGATTGTTCTTCATTTAGCTTTGGCAGTTCTAGTTTATTCAGAAACGCCTCTATGGCTGAGGTGGGTGGATCTATTTGGGACGTATATAACTCTTGGTAAAAGTTTTTAAAGGTATCATTTATTTCATGGGGATCACGAGTAATGTTGCCTTCCTTATTAGTTATTGAATGGATGATTTGTTTCTCTTTATTATTTTTTAATTGGTTAGCTAGAAATTTACCACATTTGTTAGCATGGTCAAAGTTCTCCCAGCGTAATTGGTCTATCTGAAACTGAGTTTTGCAATCAATTATATTATTTAATTTCAGCTTTAGATTCTTTAGGTCTTCTAGGACATCATTGGTTGGAGAGGCAGCATGTTTAATCTCTAGAGATTTTATTTTTTGCTCTAATTCTAATTCAAGTAACATGTCCTTTTTTTTCTTATGTGATGAATATGAAATAATTCTACCGCGCATAACTGCCTTCCCAGTCTCCCAAAGAACACAGGGTGAGATTTCCGGTGTATCGTTGATTTCTATAAAAGTTTTCCATTCTCTCCTGACATAACTGATGAAGTCTTGATCATTGAGTAATGATGTATTAAACCTCCAATTCCTGGTTGATGGTGTGGCTGTCTTAATCAACGAAATGGACATTGGTGCATGATCACTGATTGTGATAGAGTGAATATTGGTGTCAGAGACATCTTGTAAGACTGAGTTATTTACTATAATATAATCTATACGGGAGTGAGAGTGGTGAACTGGTGAGAAAAAGGTATATTCCCTGGATGTAGGATGAAGAGAACGCCATGTGTCACAGAGACCGAAGTCATCCATGTACTGTTTTAAGGTCTGTACTGATTGCCAGTTCCTGTTGCTCACAGCTTTGCTTAGCCTGTCCAACTCTGGGTTAAATACTAAATTAAAGTCCCCTCCTACTATAAATTTGGAACCAGAGTGAGAAGACGTGATGTGAAGAAGCTGTGAAAGAAAGAGGGGTCGTCAACATTAGGGCCATACACATTAGCTATGCAATATTCAATGTTTCCTATCAAGATATTAATGATTATATATCTCCCTTCTGGATCTACAATGGTATCGTTATGAGTAAAGTTAATTTTTTTATTTATTAGGATGGCGACCCCTCTTTGTTTAGAACTGTAACTGGCTAAGTAAGCATGTGGGAACTCTGCTGATGCCAGAGTGTAATTTATAATTTTGGGAATATGAGTTTCCTGTAGTAAAACAATGTCTGCTTGTAGGGCTTTCAAATGATTAAATATTTTAAATCGTTTCTCCTTCTTATTGATTCCACGTACATTCCAAGTGACAATCTTCAGTGGTGTCATATCTTACCTGACTGCTGTGGATCACTAGTCTTGTGTGTATGTAGTGTGACAGACTTTAGGTGTGTGGCTAACCTTAAGTACCTGTGTATTCTGAGTTGTGTGTTATCTATGTATGTGCACGTGATTCCCCTGTGCAGTAGATGTTTGTGTGTGGCTGCTGGAGGGCTACATAGCTGGCTGACTACGTGGGAGAAGAATAGAGAAAAGAAGGATGTAAACAGTGTGGAGTGAAAGTAGGTGAAGGAAAAAGAGTAAAGGGAAGGGAAATTAAAGTGAAAGGAAAGTGAGTGGTTACGTATGGTGAGCGCTTTGCAAAGTGAGTGAGTGACATTAGATTGACAATAAACATTTACATGAAACATCTGCGAGAGAACGAGTTTGAATACTGGATGTAAAGTTATAACACATAGTTGCATTGCATCTATTATTTTTTTAACAAACCTTTTATATTAAACCATTGTTGTTACATACCACCTGCTAGTACAGCCACGGAGTTGCTTCCCGGTCCCGGTAGAGCTCTCTGTTGACGTACAGTTTGTCGACGCTGATGACAGCCCTGCAGCCTTCTGCCATGAACCTCTTACGGATGGGGAACAGTCGGCGGCGGCGGTCGAGGATCTCCTTGGGGAACTGGTCGTTGACGCTGTAGTCGGTTCCCTTCAGCTGTCTGCCCCGGCTCTTAACCAGTTCCTTCGCCTTAAAGTCATGAAACTTGGCAACGATGGGTCGGGGGCGCTGGCCATCCGGTCGTCTTCCTCCAAGTCTATGCGAACGGTGGAACGCCATCTTGTCCACTGCGTCCGCTGGAATCTTCATCTGTTGTTTAAGGAAGTTTTTTATTGTGGTTTCCGTGTTTTCCTCCACCTGTTCTGGAATCCCCGAGAACACCAGGTTGTCCCTCATGCTGCGGGCCTGCAGATCGATAATGCCTTCTTTTATGTTTTTATTTTCGGCCGCTAGCTGAGCCACATCCTCCGTCAGGGACTGCACCGTTCCTTTCAGGGCCTCGTTCTTGGTGGCGAGAGAAATCACCTGCTGCTGGCTGAATTCCAGGGAGTCACGGAGGGCCATAAACTCTTTGTGGAGGGGTTCCACTAGCGCCAGACGTGCGTCGAAACTTGATATTTTTTTTTCGATTGACTCCATGATGTCCGTGATGTTTTTATCCGCCGAGCTAGCTCCAGGTGACTCAGGTGAGTCAGACGGACGGGAACGCTTGTTGGGAGCCGTCTCCTTTTTCCCCATTACCAGACGCTCAAAGCACTCGTCGATATACTCGAAACTTTCTTCGGTGTTATCCAGAATGGTAGGGTGGTTGATTATTTTCCGTAAGATAGGGTAGTTATTTATTTATTTAAGTTGGCGGATAGTTTGTCGCGCTGTTGTTTACTACCGGTGTTTGAGTTTAACTCGTTTCCAGTTTAACTGGTGACCGACTTCCGAATGCCGCACTGGTTGCTCTTAGTTACGGCAGATGTTTGAAGCAGAGAAAAGCAGCTTAGCTGTCCTCGTCGATGCCTTGACAATGTTTTCTCAATGTTTTGTCCTCTGTGCACGTTCTAAACAGTATTTTTACATTTTTACAGTGCGTAATCTGACGCAGTGTGATCGCTGTTCGTGTTGTAGATACTGAATTTGCTCAAAGGAAATAACGGCTGAATAATTCTGCTGCAAATTGCTACGATCTCTTGGCAATAAAATATGAAATGTTGAACCTCTGCGTCCTGTCTTCGGAGTGTTGTTTGCTTAGCTTCGCCTATAAGAAAAATCTCAAATATTCCGTGGCATTAGCAAAAAAAATAACTTATAACGGGATTCGATCCCGCTGCCACTGCAGCAAAACCGCTCGAAGCCACGGTCTTAACCACTGGGCCACCGAGAGATCGCTATGAAACTTTTCTCCCAATATTTATCTAACATAAATGTAGACGGTGGAAATCAGATTAACTTGTGACCACTGTTTCTTGGTGTTACGTTAAATCTATCGGGTTTTATAAGATGTCTACATTTGATAAAATAGTGTCAGCAGCTGTTCTCGTTACAACAGTCTTGTCTGTTGTTACTGCGTGGTCAGAACACACGTTTAACTCGTCTTTTGTGTCGTGTTTTGGTGAACGAGTCACAGTCACTTTCAACGTTGAGAGGAAGAGGAGGAGCCAGCAGCTGTTTACGCCTGGGTTCAGATGCGACACAGGTTGACGGTCACAGGTTGACAGACACAGGTTGACAGAATGGTCACACGTTAAATTGTCTGTATTATGTACAAGACAACGCATCAGAACATTTCAGTGCCCCGTGTTAGTTATTCAGAAGGCCTTATAAAAGATATTCCTCTTGCAGTAAATGTTTATGTATACAATATATAAAGTTATTCAGTTATTCATGTCTGCATCACTGGCAGGCTGGACAGAGGAACACGGCTTCTGTGTTGGGCTTTCCTACACACACCCAGTGGAACCAACGTTGGCAGGTTGTGCATTCAATCTGAAAAATAGAACACACATCATTAATATAAAATAAGCACATTGAATAAACAAACAAACATTAAACATGGTTTCAAAGTTTGTTACCCAGTCGTCCACAAGGGCTTCTGAGGTGTCTCTGTCCCCACAGGCGTGGCAAAGATCCATTAAGTCATCTGAAGATATACAATTAAGAGCCTGAAGCAACACCATCAATGTTGGTAAACTTTCAGGCTAATGTTAGTTTCATACCCGACTCATCAATAAGTTTTTGGGCCATTTCTAGGCGGATTAGGTCAATTGCCGCCTTCTCTGTCTGAAATACAACTTGCTGTCCCAGCAAGAGTTGCTCTGCAATCTGAAATTGATTAAATTCTTCATTTCATTTATGTCCTAATTTTTGTATGCACTATACAATGTATTACAGGGTATTGTAATAGGTCTATACTTTCTTACTTTGCACACAAACACGCCACAGGATGTTGAGTCTTGCTGCCGAGGGTGGGAAATAGTTTCACATTTCCATCTGGAAATGTTAATGTTTTTTCTCCGCAAGAAAGCCCTACAACATGTAAAGTGTAGATATAATTTATGTCTTAACGGTATTTCACTTGTTTGTAATAAATATCAACAAAAATGAAATAGACCAGAAAAGTGTTACCTTGTT
Source organism: Betta splendens (assembly GCF_900634795.4). Lineage (NCBI taxonomy): Eukaryota > Metazoa > Chordata > Actinopteri > Anabantiformes > Osphronemidae > Betta > Betta splendens. Next base: position 1,456,547 of record NC_040895.2, read on the forward strand.
TTATCCCTGCATTGCATTAGTTGACCGGATGTGGCGCCAAATGGATCAATATATAAAGCCTTTCCTTGCCTTGGATAGATCACCTTGAACAGATTACATGCTGAAGTGTTCAAAGCTGACTTATAAATAAATTTGTGTCAGCTGCTTAAAAGGACATTACTTACAATTAGCGTCCAATGTCTATCCTTACAGACAGCACCGATTAATGTTTCCCACTCCGAAACATCTAGCTGCAAGTGAATATTTGAGTTCAGCAGAGAGTGACCTCTAATAACAACCTTCTAAATAAAATAAGTGATATGTACCCGTCTCATCTCCCTTGATGTGTCGTTCCAAATGTTGGTCATTTGAAAAGTGTCAATGACTTTGACACCGTGTAACGGTCTGGTCACACACCAAAGGTAAGAATTGACTATCTAGGAAACAAGCCCATATTACAGAATTAATGAAAAGGTAAATATTATATCAAAAAGGCAAAGGTCAAGGACAAATGAAATTTACCTCACTCTCCAACTCTCTGGTGCCAGGCTCTGTAAATCTTCGGTAAAGATTTTGTAAGGCCCCAGCTTAGCCCACAAAATCTCCCCTTTGCTTTCACTCCATACTTTCTTTACCACTAAAAAGCAAAAGCAATTCCTGAGAAAAGTATTGCCATTATACGTTTCATGTTTAAATGTGTCTATTTAAACGTGGACATCATTACCGCGAGTGGTTCCAGGTTTTGCTACAGTCATGCCAAGCTGTGGAGCAGGGCCTTTTTCATGGTCGGTTGTGCTGGGAGATAGGGAATCAGATTCACATTGAGTTTTCTTGAGCTTAGCTGGTACTCTTTCCTCTGGCTCAACAAAATGAACAATTTGGTCGGTGTTTGCAACCGTCCTTTCGTGTTTGTTTGCAAGGGTCACAGTTTTGCCCTGAATGCTGATAATTTCATAGGGCCCAAGCATATCAGTGTCCAGCTTCCCTCCTTTTCGCTGGTAATCTCTAATGTTTTTTTTCAGCACTTTGTCACCAACGTTGTAGTTAGTTTCAAGGCCTTTGCTAAGTTTTCTCTTCGCAATGCGCTCCTGAGATTTCTTGATGTTGCGCTGAACATCTTTATACACAGACCCGCGCGCCAGCAGCCCTTCAAAGACAGTCTGCTTCTTTACTAGTTCTTCCACAATTTACCTGCAATCATAAAACACATGTAGAAATAGAATCGTATGGTTTGTGCTCCATTAACCAAGTACTATTAACAGATGTGAGTAGAATAATAATTGGTTCTCTTACGTCATAGTTCACTGCAACTTCTGAGGGATATCGGGCTTCTCTGCCAAACATTAAAAAATAAGGACTATACTGTGTGGTTAGCTGCTTTTTGGTCCTTAGTGCAAACATTGTGCACTGCAAATACTTGTCCCATTTTTGGGGGTTTTTCTGGGCAAGCTTGTTTAGAGATCTGAAGAGTGTAATTAGATAAAATGTAAAACAGGGACTTTATTTCAAACTTCAAGTCAAATACTAAAATATTAGTCACATACCTCTGGATAGTGCCATTTAGTTTTTCCACCAAAGCATTTGTTTGTGGATGGTATGGAGTGCAAAAGCTCCTTTTTATCCCTAACACCTGACAGAGTCTGAAATTAAGCTTTAAATATGACCATGTAAATTATTATTAGTGTTTCCAATATGGTTACTCATGTAATGTTGAATGTACTGTTTTACCTGGTTCTTGAATTCTGTCCCTTGGTCTGTTAGCAGTCTTTGAGGTACACCAAATTTGTACACAAAATCAAGAATACAACTGGTCACCTCCTCTGCTGATTTAGTCTTCAGAGGATAGGCTTCTGTCCACTTTGTGAAATAATCAACCATCACACATATGTATTGATTACCACTCTCTGTTGGGGTGAGCTTCATTAAGTCCATTCCCACCAATTCGAATGGCTCCTGAACCTAAAAACATGTACATGTACACTTTCAGTATTTAAAACCTGAGGCACAATATTGTATATATTACAAGCAGTAAATGCACTAACCTCTATAGGACTGTATTGAGTGTTCTCTTTTAGACTGGCCCGCTTCTCTTGGCATTCTGGGCACTGGGAAACCTAAAACAGTAACATTCACGCAAATGTACACACACACATATACATACAAATTGATTATTTAGGGATAAAAGATTTAGCAGTCAGATGTTGCTACTAACTTACCCATTTGCGAATGTCATCCTGCATGCCAGGCCAGTAATATCTGCCAATCAGCGCACTGTGTGTTTTTTCAACACCACAGTGTCCACCAATATTACTGGAATGGAACTCTTCAAATAAGGAATTTGCCTCTGTCGCAGTGAGCACCACTTTGGCAAGGTGCTCCCTTTTGTCTTGTCTTCTTCGACAAATGTAGTGAAGAGCTCCATCTAAAATATATGGAAGATCATTCTAAAATTTTCCTGTAATTTGACAAACTGTAGACTGACAATTGATAAAACCAGATCTATTACTTACCCTTTAGAACAAAATTGGATGATCTTCTCTTTATCACATAACGTTCCTGCTTCGTCAAGCCGTCAGGAAATGTATTCTTCAGCTTGAAGTCAAGAATTTCCTTCACAAGTAAGGGATCCATTTTGACTTTTTTTTTTCTCTTTTCCTATCAATGCACTACGCCTAAACACTACCACAATTTGAGCAGCCATTGGAGAACTTTATATAGCCAATTTAACAATTAACACCAGCTGGTGATTTTAGAGAGACAAGTGTTGGAACAATTTATAACCCTAACCTGTTTAAGCATGGCTCAAATAGTTACAAAGGGATTCTATTGTATAAATAAACATTTACTGCAAACTCACTGTCTTTGCACAATGGCCTCATTATGTATTAGACAGCTCTGGTGTATAAATATAATGTATTATATTCATAATTGTGATGTATATGTATGAATATAACAACATATTTATACAGATAATCTTTGTTTTGTTTTAAGAAATGTTTGAGTAGACTAAAGAATAATTTACTGCCTTTTTTGCTTTTTCCCAATTATAAATTTTTTGTGTAGTAACACCCATTACTCTGAGTTCTGACGTTAATGGGAGGAATATCTTTTATAAGGCCTTCTGAATAACTAACACGGGGCACTGAAATGTTCTGATGCGTTGTCTTGTACATAATACAGACAATTTAATGTGTGACCATTCTGTCAACCTGTGTCTGTCAACCTGTGACCGTCAACCTGTGTCGCATCTGAACCCAGGCGTAAACAGCTGCTGGCTCCTCCTCTTATAAAACCCGATAGATTTAACGTAACACCAAGAAACAGTGGTCACAAGTTAATCTGATTTCCACCGTCCGCATAATGCTTTTCATATATGTTAGATACGTATTGAGAGAAGTGCCTTACAATGACGCCTCGCTGGCCCAGTGGTTAACACTGAGACCTTGGACTCTTTTGCAGCAGTGGCAGCGGGATCGAATCCCGTTAAAAGTATTTTTTTTTGCTATTGTCACGGAATCTTTGAGATTTTTTTTATAAGCCAAGCTTAGCAAACACTACTCCGAAGACAGGACGCAGAGGTTCAACATTTTATATTTTATTGCCAAGAGATCGTAGCAATTTGCAGCAGAATTATTCAGCCGTTATTTCCTTTGAGCAAATTCAGTATCTACAACACGAACAGCGATCACACTGCGTCAGATTACGCACTGTAAAAATGTAAAAATACTGTTTAGAACGTGCACAGAGGACAAAACATTGAGAAAACATTGTCAAGGCATCGACGAGGACAGCTAAGCTGCTTTTCTCTGCTTCACACATCTGCCGTAACTAAGAGCAACCAGTGCGGCATTCGGAAGTCGGTCACCAGTTAAACTGGAAACGAGTTAAACTCGAACACCGGTGTCGCGCCGCCTTGTTGAATTTCTCGTGCTGTTCTCGCAGAGTCTCGTGCTGTTCTCGCAGAGTCTCGCGTTCTCTCACAGCATCGCGTCCCCTCTCAGACTCAGGTTGACCCCCCTCAACATAACTGGCTGTTTTTTAAACAGAGCTGAATATTTTCAGAAGAAGCTGAAGCAGTTGAATTTCAAATTAAGGATAGTTCAAAGAGATCTGTTGAAATCCAATAAACGCTAAAATGAAGAAAGTATGTAAAGGATTGCTAAACTTGATGAAATATAGTTGAATGTATCAAAATAGGTAAATGGAGTCCAAAAGCTGAAGGAATAGTTAAATGCTGTGGAAACATTTAAAACAGCTGACAGTAGCTGCAGAAGAAGTAGCTGAATTTAAGGTTTGGAAAAGTTGAAGCATTTGATGACGCATGTGCAGGGAATTGCTGAAATGTATAACTCAATATATCTGAAAGAAATCAATATAGTTATATTAAGAAGTGAACACGTAAACAAGCCTAATTATACTGTAAAATATTCTAATTACCTCTTTGTAATTAATCAGTTGAAATATTACTGAAACTAGCCGATGAGTCGAATGTATAGCTGATCATATTTGCTAAGACGTTGCAGAGCTGAATGTGAATACATAAAATAAAAGGAGTTTGATTTCACTATAAAGTGTTTTACACATGACAACAGTGTTGTAAATCATTTTTCTGAAGAAGCTTAAAGACTTGCTCCAGCGGGGTTTCGAACCATGAATTCCTGGATTAGGGTCCTGCTGTCTTGCCACTGGGCCAAACAAAATGCTCATATTGCTGCTGAGAGTGGCTGTATAGATCCTACTCTAAAAACTGAACTTTTTAAAAAATTCTTCATTTATGATATAGATTACTAACTGTGGTGGAAATTTTGCAATAAAGGCAGATGAGAGAGTTGTCCTTTTGTGCGATTTATTGAAATAATAAAGAAACTAAAAATAATGGGGAAAGCAAATAAAAAGCATGGATGTTGATCGTGCACATCAACAAACCAAAAACCAGGGGAGATCATTGCACACACCACGGAGGTGTGATGCAAAGAGCCCACGATCCTCAAGTTGCTTCTGCCTTTTAGCTTCTCTGTCCGACTAGGGTGGAATGTCTTTCTAACCCAATCAAATTACATGCACCATCTCCTCCCTGTCGCAGTGTGTGTGAAGATTTTTACATTCTCACACCTGCATCGCTGACGTCCAACTATCTGTGAGAAAGGAGCACCAAGTCTCAACAGACAGAGACACAACTCCCCGACCTTGGGTTTGGGAGCTAGAGTTGAGAGTCTATCAGGCAGAGACAACCATTGAACAATCTAGGTGAAATGTCAAATGCATACAGTAAGACAAAACATAAGATATTAATTGCAGAACATAAGTCATAACTCGTATAATAACTGCATAGAAATGCATAGAAATAAGGAAGACACAATTTTTCCCATAACACTAACATAGTGATACATTATGGATATAACTCACGTTATCTGGGATAATAGATCTTTATAGACTCAGACAGGAATCGAACCCAGACGTCCCACTGCAGAGTCAAGGACTTAATCCACTGTGCTACCGGACATAATGGCTTCAGCATGACTTGGCTGAACAGTTTCCTCAAATGAAAACAAATCCTTAGTCATTTTATCATGTTAATTTTTTTAAACAAAAACTTGCAATAGTGCCAAAACGCTAAACCTAAAGCAAATGAGAATATTTTGATACAAAATCATGCATCAATTATTGCAATTTAAATTTTAACATAATGTACTGGCTCACAGCAGTTAGTCCCACCCTGAGCTGCAAAGGCTCATGGGTAAAACAACCGTTTTTTGTGTTTAAAGTCTTATAGTTAAACTTAGGATTCAAACATTTTTCTAACTTTGGTCAAATTAAATTAGCATTTTGTTGATTTATGGTTGTAATGTGTTCTTTTTGTTTTTCTTCTTTATTGTGTGGTACACCGCGAGTGAGGGGAATCTGTGTGGGAGTGACCATCAATGAGCGTGTATGAAAAGTAAATGGTGCTTGTTTCCTACAAAGGGTGTACACCAACAGGTGCTGTTACTTTGTCTCTGATTATCTGCACAGTCTAATCTGAGCAGTGAAGACATGAATGATAATGCTTGTAAATAAGTACAGGAGTTAATTAGGCTTACAGTTAATTGAAATTGCTTGCGAAAAGGACTCTTAAAATAATTTATTGCATGTTGCTGTAACTAATAAAGCCAAATGTGCATAGTTCATTAAATAATGATAATGCATTAATGATTTTGATTTTTTTTTATTTTAGCAAAATTACAAGCTAAACAGCATTCTGTGATTAAAAAAGAATTGAAATAAAAAAATTATTATTATTATTATTATTGTAATTAAACACAAAGTTTGGTTTCTTATGTCAACATGAAGAGCCTTATCAAATAATTGTTCATCATTAAGGGTCACTCCTATTAACACCACGTTCTGTTATGGTGCATTACCCACAATGCATTGTGCTATAAATTTGCATATATTGTTGAATGCTGTAATGTTGACTTAATTCCTTAAAAAAACACCCACTTAACTATTTGACAGACCAGGTAGTTTAAAAAAGCTTAATGTCTACACCTACTCTTATGGGGAATCAACAATGCAATGAACTCATCAATAATATGCATAAAGCTGCTGTGAGCATTAGGACTTTGACTTGTAAGTCGAAGTGCGACTGAGATCAATCCCTTATCTGCTGCAGCTGCGCCGTTGCCATGGAACGGGCAGGAACCTCCACTGATCAGCACAAAGAGCTGGAGTGAGGCTGATTTCCACGCCAGCTTAGCAGGCTTGTTACACCAAAACCATAAAGATTATCACAAAAATAACTTCACTTTATGAATCCCAAGGCTTCAATGAGCACCTGGTCAGAAATGTTTTAAAATTTTTGGCTATTTTTAGCTAATCTTCAGCCATACATTCAGCATGGAAGCATTCACTGTGCATTTCCCTATGGAAATGCTTTATCTAGTTCTTATTCTTATTCTAATGAGCTAAATCCCTTATCTGCTGCAGCTGTGCCGTTGTCATGGGGACGGCGCTCCAAAGGCAGGGACCTGCACAAAGAGCTGGAGTGAGGCTGATTTCCACCCCAGCTTAACAGGCTTTTTACACCAAAACCATAGAGGTTATCACAAAAATAACTTCACTTTATGAATCCCAAGGCTTCAATGAGCACCTGGTGTGCGTTTTATGCTTGAGGATTGAAAATTGTGGCCACAGTCGCGATTTAAAAATGCCTGTCCCTCTGTGATTTTACCCAGATGTCAGAGAGTTTTTTCCATTGGAGTGAATGGGAGGATTTCTGGAACTCTCTGTGCTTTGAGGCAGATACAGACTAAAGTATAGTTTTGATGGCTTAGCCAGGCACATCGTTGGTAAGAAGACAAGTATGACTACAAACGAGTGAAGAAAATACGTTGATAGAGTGAAAACTGTGGCTGTAGTGACGAGTTAAAGAGAAAATTTCTGGCTTAAGAAAGCGTCTCTCTACACTCTAGCTGTGCAATCTCCCACTCAATTAGACGCAATACACACTAATGGAAAAGCCGAGAATTCCTAAAAAAACACCCTATGCTTAAACTGCTATAACTCAGAATCTGTTAAAGATATTAACAAGTTGAACAATACATTAATAGTTGAATAGCTGAAGATTGTTTTGTAGTTTAAACGGTGTCTGTAGCTTAAAGTGTGTTGAAGTAGTTAAAGCTGAAAACAGACAAAGCTGAGGAGGATTTGAAATCCTTCTTCCATTCATTTCAATCGGAAAAAAAAGTTGAAAAAAGCTTAATAACTTGAAAAATATGAAACTTATGAATGAGAAAAATAATAGCACACTTCTCCTTAAAAAGCTGAACATTTTGATATTGGAATGGTTTTTGTAGCTCAAAGGATGCGGGAGTAGTTAGGTGCCGAAAAACAAAAAATAACTAGAAAAAGTATTTTCTCGAGAAATTACGTGGGAGAGCTGATCTGCTACCGCAACGATGCCAAACGCTGATTAAGCTGCTGATGTCACAAAGTTGACTACGTTCAAAACTTGACTACGGCAAAAAGATGAAAACGATGAAAACGAGAAAACGTTGACAAAGAATAAAACGATGACAAAAGATGGCGATTTAAAAAATTCCTAATTTGACCAAGCTAAAAAGATGTCAAAGATTAAAAAGTTGACCAAGGTGCATTGTTGACAATCATAAATAAGCTGACTAGCTTTTTGATTTGAAGAAAGTATTTGTAAATAATTACCTAACTATGTGATAGTTTAATAACTATTAAAAATTTACCAGTCAGAAACAAAAATCTTGCCATTTAGGGTAATAATTTACATTGGTGCTTTTATTTTGAAAGGATTTAGAGGTTGTGTGTGAGTGATTACTAAACTATAAAATAGTCATTAGATAGTCATAATTTATCATTCAATAGCAAGAATAGCCTTATTAAAGCAAAAGATTTAGATTAAGCCCTTTCAGAATAAAAGCAACCTAATAAGTGTGAGTGGTTATTTACTGAACTCTAAAGTAGTCTCATTAACGATTGGTAAGTATTCAGAACCAGAAATTTTCTAATCAATCTTGCCATTAAAGGTAATAAATTGTAATTGGTGCTTTTATTTTGAAAGGATTCAAAGGAAATGTGTGGGGGTAATAGCATAACTGTCAATTAGTCTTTAAATAATCATAATTAACCATTTAAAGACAAAAACGGTGCAGTTAAAGCTAATAAATTGCATTGGTGCTTTTATTTTGAAGGATGTAGAGGAAGCATGTGTGGGTAATTACTAAACTGTTAATCTATATTTAAACAGTCATAACTACCCATCTAAAAGCAGAAATATTGCTATTAAAGCTAATTATTTGGCTTGGTGCTTTTATTTTGAAAGGATTTAGAGGAACTGTGTGCTTAATTACTACACAATCCAATAGTGTAGTTGAGTAATCAGTAATAAGCATGGAACTGCTGTCTACACTGAGCATCAGGAGTTTGACCTGTCAGTGAAATCTGCAGCTGCGCCGTCGCCATGGAGACGAAAGGCGGGAAAATCAGGCTCACTCTGCTCTGTAAAAGCAGAGTTTCACCCTGTATAAACAGGCTTGTTCCAGCTAAACCATGATAGTTATCACAACAATTATTTCATTTTACGAGTCCCAAGGCTTCAATGAGCAAATGGTGTGAATTTTATGTTTGAGGACAAAAGCTTGTAGCCACAGTGGCAATTTCAAAATATGTCTCCTCTGTTTTTCTCCCCAGACGTCTGCCGAAAATTATCATTAGAGTCTATGGGAGAATTTCAGGATGTCTCTGCGCTTTGAGGTTGATAGCGACTAAAGTATAGGTCTGAGGGTATATCCAGACACATCATTAGAAAGAAGACAATTATGACTACGATTTAGTGAAGTAATTATGTTGATAGAGTAAAAATTGTGGCTGTAGTGACAAGTTAAAGACAGAAACTCTGTCTTAAAAAAGCGCACCTTCTCACTGTAGCTGTGACATCACGCACTCTAGCAGACGCAATACACACTAATGGAAAAGCTGAAAATTTAACAAAAACCACACGATATTTAAACGCTCACAAGTCGAAAAGTATAGAAGATACGAAGACGCTGATTTAAACTGATAAAGTTGAAAGATGATAGATGCTTTTGAAGTTGAAATGACGTTTCTACGCCAAAGTATGACAATGATAGACGCTGATGAAAAGAGGAAAGTTGACAAAAAGTTGAACGATGATTCCCATAGACGACCATTATAAAAAAAACGACGGAAAAAGTTCAATAACGTTAAAAGTTGAAAAGCTGAAAACGTGAAAAGTAATAGCCCCCATCTCCTAAAGACGACACACGTTTAGAAAGTTGAACGGCGATTCTACGACTAAGCGTTGAGACGATGAAAGCGACCGAAAAACAGGGCGAAATAATAATAATAAGAAAAAAATAAAGAGCGAAGATATCAATAGTGTGAGAGCTGTTCAGCTCTCCCACTAATAACTAGAAAAAGTAATTTCTCGAGAAATTACGTGGGAGAGCTGATCTGCTGCCGCAACGATGACAAACGCTGATTAAGCTGCTGACGTCAAAAAGTTGACTGTGTCCAAAAGTTGACTACGGCAAAGCGATGAAAACGAGAAAACGTTGACAAAGAATAAAATGATGACAAAAGATGGCGATTAAAAAGATGATGATTAAAAAGATGACCAAGGTCATACTATGACAATATTAAAGAGATGACAATGATTCAAAAGTTGACCAAGGTTCAAAGATGTCAAAGATTAAAAAGTTGACCAAGGTGCATTGTTGACAATCATAAATAAGCTGACTATCTTTTTGATTTGAAGAAACTATTTGTAAAGCATTACCTAACTGTGTAATCGTTTAATAAGTAGTAGATATCGTTAGATAGTCATAATTTATTATTCAATAGCAACAATAGCCCTATTAAAGCAAAAGATTTAGATTTAGCCCTTTCAGAATAAAAGCACCCGAATAAGTTTGAGTGGCTATTTACTGAACTCTAAAGTAGTCTCTATAACGATTGGCAAGTATTCAGAACCACAAATTTTCTAATCAATCTTGCTATTAAAGGTAATAAATTGTAATTGGTGCTTTTATGTTGAAAGGATTTAGAGGAAGTGTGTGGGGGTAATAGCGTAACTGTCAATTAGTCTTTATATAATCATAATTACCCATTCAAAGGCAAAAACATTGCAGTTAAAGCTATTAATTGGCATTGGTGCTTTTATTTTGAAGGGATTTAGAGGAAGCATGTGTGGGTAATTACTAAACTGTTAATCTATCTTTAAAAAGTCATAATTACCCATCTAAAAGCAGAAATACTGCTATTAAAGCTAATTATTTGGCTTGGTGCTTTTATTTTGAAAGGATTTAGAGGAAGTGCGTGCTTAATCACTACACAATCCAATAGTGTGGTTGACTAATCAGTAACAAGCATGGAACTGCTCTGTACACTGAGCATCAGCAGTTTGACCTGTCAGTCAAATCTGCAGCTGCACCGTCGCCATGGAGACGAAAGGCGGGAAAATCAGGCTCACTCTGCTCTGTAAAAGCAGAGTTTCACCCTGTAAAAACAGGCTTGTTCCAGCTAAACCATGATAGTTATCACAAAAATTATTTCATTTTACGAGTCCCAAGGCTTCAATGAGCAAATGGTGTGAATTTTATGTTTGAGGACAAAAGCTTGTAGCCACAGTGGCAATTTCAAAATATGTCTCCTCTGTTTTTCTCCCCAGACGTTTGCCAAAAATTATCATTAGAGTCTATGGAAGAATTTCAGGATCTCTCTGCGCTTTGAGGTTGATAGCGACTAAAGTATAGGTCTGAGAGTAAAGCCAGACACATCATTAGAAAGAAGACAAGTATGACTACAATTTACTGAAATAATTACGTTGATAGAGGGAAAATTGTGTCCGTAGTGACGAGTTAAAGACAGAAGTTCTATCTTAAAAAAACGTCCCCTCGCACTCTGGCTGTGACATCACGCACTCTAAATAACCCAATACACACTAATGGAAAAGATGAAAATTGACCAAAAACCACCCAATATTTAAACTGCTATAAATCAGAAACTATTAAAGATATTTTAACGATTTCTGGAAGATTAATAGTTGAATAGTTGAAGATTATTTTGTAGTTTAAATGGTGTCTGTAGCCTAAAGTATGCGGAAGTAGTTAAAGCTGAAAGTAGACAAAGCTGAAGAGAATTTGAAAAGTTGTTCCCATTCATTTCAATGGGAAAAAAAAGTTAAAAAAAGCTTAATAACTTGAAAAATATGAAACATATGAATGAGAAAAGTAATAGCACACTTCTCCTTAAAAAGCTGAACATTTTGATATTGGAATCGTTTCTGTAGCTGAAAGTATGCGGGACTAGTTAGATGCAGATAAACGGGGGGAAGAAAAATATTAATAAAGCTTAGAAAAGCAATACAGTGAATGCTTTGCAGCATTTGAGAGCTTTGAGAGCTGTTCAGCTCTCCCACTAATAATAATAATAAAGAGCGAAGATCTCAATAGTGTGAGAGCTGTTCAGCTCTCCCACTAACTAGAAAAAGTGATTTCTCGAGAAATTACGTGGGAGAGCTGATCTGCTGCCGCAACGATGACAAACGCTGATTAAGTTGCTGACGTCCAAAAGTTGACTACGGCAAAACGATGAAATTGAGAAAACGATGACAAAGATTAAAACGATGACAAAAGATGGCGATTAAAAAGATGATGATTAAAAAGATGACCAAGGTCATACTATGACAGTATTAAAGAGATGACAATGATTCAAAAGTTGACCAAGGTAAAAAGATGTCAAAGATTAAAAAGTTGACCAGAGTGCATTGTTGACAATCATAAATAAGCTGACTATCTTTTTGATTTGAAGAAAGTATTTGTAAATAATTACCTAACTGTGTAATAGTTTAATAACTAGTAGAAATTTACCAGTCAGAAACGAAAATCTTGCCATTTAAGGTAATAAATTTTATTAGTGCTTTTATTTTGAAAGGATTTAGAGGTTGTGTGTGGGCGATTACTAAACTATAAAATAGTCATTAGATAGTCATAATTTATCATTCAATAGCAAGAATAGCCCCATTAAAGCAAAAGATTTAGATTTAGCCCTTTCAGAATAAAAGCACCCTAATAAGTTTAAATGGCTATTTTCTTGAACTCTAAAGTAGTCTCATTAACGATTAATTAGTATTCAGAACCACAAACTTTCTAATCAATCTTGCCATTAAAGGTAATAAATTGTATTTGGTGCTTTTATTTTGAAAGGATTTAGAGGAAATGAGTGGGGGTAATAGCGTAACTGTCAATTATTCTTTAAATAATCATAATTACCCATTCAAAGGCAAAAACAGTGCAGTTAAAGCTAATAATTGGCATTGGTGCTTTTATTTTGAAAGGATGTAGAGGAAGCATGTGTGGGTAATTACTAAACTGTTAATCTATATTTAAACAGTCATAACTACCCATCTAAAAGCAGAAATATTGCTATTAAAGCTAATTATTTGGCTTGGTGCTTTTATTTTGAAAGGATTTAGAGGAACTGTGTGCTTAATTACTACACAATCCAATAGTGTAGTTGAGTAATCAGTAATAAGCATGGAACTGCTGTCTACACTGAGCATCAGGAGTTTGACCTGTCAGTGACATCTGCAGCTGCGCCGTCGCCATGGAGACGAAAGGCGGGGAAAATCAGGCTCACTCTGCTCTGTAAAAGCAGAGTTTCACCCTGTATAAACAGGCTTGTTCCAGCTAAACCATGATAGTTATCACAAAGATTATTTCATTTTACGAGTCCCAAGGCTTCAATGAGCAAATGGTGTGAATTTTATGTTTGAGGACAAAAGCTTGTAGCCACAGTGGCAATTTCAAAATATGTCTCCTCTGTTTTTCTCCCCAAACGTCTGCTGAAAATTATCATTAGAGTCTATGGGAGAATTTCAGGATGTCTCTGCGCTTTGAGGTTGATAGCGAATAAAGTATAGGTCTGAGGGTATATCCAGACACATCATTAGAAAGAAGACAAGTATGACTACGATTTAGTGAAGTAATTACGTTGATAGAGTAAAAATTGTGGCTGTAGTGACAAGTTAGAGACAGAAGTTCTGTCTTAAAAAAGCGCACCTTCTCACTGTAGCTGTGACATCACGCACTCTAGCAGACGCAATACACACTAATGGAAAAGCTGAAAAATTAACTGAAACCACACCATGTTTAAACGCTCACAAGTCGAAAACTATAAAAGATACGAGGACGCTGATTTACACGGAGAACGCTGAAAGATGATAGACGCTTTTGACGTTGAAATGACGTTTCTACGCCAAAGTATGACGATGACAGAAGCTGACGAAAAGAGGCAAGTTGACAAAAAGTTGAACGATGATTCCCATAGACGACCATTATAAAAAAACGACGAAAAACGTTGAATAAGTTAAAAGTTGAAAAGCTGAAAACGTGAAAAGTAATAGCCTGCATCGTCTAACGATGACGCACGTTTAGAACGTTAAACGATGATTCTACAATAGTGTGAGAGCTGTTCAGCTCTCCCACTAATAATAACTAGATAAAGCATTTCCATAAGAAAATGCACAGTAAATGCTTCCAAGCTGAATGTATTCCTGAAGAATTGCTGAAAGTAGCTCAAACATTTAAAACAGATGAAAATAGCTCAAGCATGTAAAGCATAGTTGAATTAATCTAAGGAGAAATAGGAATTGATTAAACAGTGCTGAATATTTGCAGAAGAAGCTGAAGTAGCTGAATTTCAAATGGAGGAAACTTTAAAAAGATTTGCTGAAATTAAAGAACTGCTGAAAATCAAGAAAGTGTGTAAAGGTTTGCTTCGTTAGTTGAAATACAGCCAACTGTATCAAAATAGCTAAATATTGTAAGTAAATAGTTTTGATTTTCAGGAGCTGAATAAGTAGCTCAACGTTTTGGAAATATTTAAAACAGCTGAAATTTGCTTCAGAACAAATATTTGAATTTAAATTGTTAAAATCTGAAGCTTTAAAGGAAATGTGTGCAGGTAATTGCTGAACAGTAAAATAGTTTCAGTAACTAGTCATAATTAACTAGTCAAATGCAGAAAAGTGATATTTAGGCTAAAGATTTAGATTGGTGCTTTTATTTTGATAGGAATTTGCGCATATAACTAATTTAAGAATTAAGCATATAACTCACTTTATCTGGGAAATACCAATATTTATATAATTGTGTGATTGCATAAACATGCCAAACGTATTGCCGAATTGCTGAAAGCAGCGTAAGCACTGAAAACAGCTGGAAGCGGTTGAGGATTTTAATGCATAGCTGCATATATCTAAAAATCTATTTTGCATATATTCTTCATTTTTTCATGCAAAATTTTTAATTACACTGGTGCCTTAGTCAGGATTTGAACCAGAGTCTTCAAAGTCAGTGTCTAACACTTAACCACTGAGCCACAGTAACTGCTGACAGTCTAAGCAGCACTATACATACTATTTGAAAAACTACTTACTGTTTTGCTGAAGGATTGCTGAAAGTAGCTGTAACATTGAAAACATAGTTTGAAATATATTAAAGCTTGAGTGCAAAGATAAATATATCTAACTATTAGTTTTTTAAAAAGAGCTGTATAATCAAAACGGAAACAATGGTTGAATTTAAGGGAAAGAAATACTATTTACTTATATTGCTTTATAACCATTAAATTAAAGGTTTATTTTGCAACAAAGTAGTTTCACACCTTGTGATTGCCCTGAAGCAGCTGGAAACTCCTAAAGAATTTAATGCACAGCTGCATATATCTAAAAATCTGTTTTGGATATATTCTTAATACTGTCATGCACTTTATATGATTTTGTAATTTCACTGCTGCCTTAGTCAGGATTTGAACCAGAGTCTACAACATTAGAATCAACCACTTAACCACAGTAACTGCTGGCAATGCAAGTCTAAGCAGCACTAAACATACTATTTGAAAAACTACTTAACTGAATGTTTTGCTGAAGGATTGCTGAAAGTAGCTGAAATATTGAAAACATAGTTTGAAATAGCTGAAATGTTCAATCCATAGATAAATATGCCTAACGATTAGTTTTTCAAGAAGAGGTGTATGTTGACAAAGGAAACACAAATAGTTAAATTTAAGCAAAAGAACTACTAGTTATTACTACACAACCATTTCAATTGAAATTGATGTGGCTGTGAACAACTTAGTTTCTCATCTTACTGTTGCCATAATTGGGATTTGAACCTGAGACTGCAGGCTTCAGAGTCAAGTAACTTATCCACTGAACCAAAGGAGCCATTTCCATTGTTTCACATAGCAGCATTACACATCCTAGAGTTAATAGTAGAACTCCTGTTTGTTTTAATAGCGAGAAGAAAAAGCCTAATATTTCCAAAAGTGTAAAAGATATGACTAAGAAAACTAATAGCACACTTCGCCTCAAAAAGCTGAACATTTTGATATTCCAACGGTTTCTGTAGCCCAAAGCGTGTAGGCGGAGTTAGGTGCTGATGATTGTAGAAAGGATGTAAAAAGGAGATATCAATGCTAACACTAGATAAAGCATTTCCATAAGAAAATGCACAGTGAATGCTTCCAAGCTGAAAATATTCCTAAAGAGTTGCTGAAAGTAGCTGAAACATTTAAAACAGATGAAAATAGCTCAAGCATGTAAAGCATAGTTAAATGTATCTAAGGAGAAAAAGGAATTGATTAAACAGTGCTGAATATTTGCAGAAGAAGCTGAAGTAGTTGAATTTCATATGGAGGAAACACGACAAAGATTTGGTGAAATTAACAAATTGCTGAAAATCAAGGAAGTGTGTAAAGGTTTGCTTAATTTGTTGAAATATAGCCAAATGTATCAAAATGGCTAAATATTGTAATTAAATAGTTTTGATTTTAAGAGCTGAATGAGTAGCTAAACGTTTTGGAAATATTTAATACAGCCTAAATTTGCTTCAGAACAAGTATTTGAATTTAAATGGAGAAAAGCTGAAGCTTTGAAGGAAGTGTGTGAAGATAATTGCTGAACAGTAAAATAGTTTCATTAACTAGTTTTAACTACTGAAAGTAATTCAAGGAAGTGTGTATCCTAAATTGCTAAACTGGAAAAAGCGCTGATTAAGTAGTCCTAAATAACAAAAAAGCAGTCAAAAGCAGAAATCAAAAAGGTTTAGAGCTTAGTTAGTCGCACTTAAAGTTTAGTACTCTTATTTTGAAATGATTTACAGAAGGCTTGTGTGAGTAACTGTTAAATTGTTTCATTAACTAGTAATATAAACCAGTAATTACTTATAGACTCATTGCCGATTCACAATTGATCATTCAAAAGCAAAAATTATTCTATTAAAGCTAAAAAATTTGGTTTAATGCTTTTATTTTAAAATGATTTAGAGATGTGTGTTTATAGTTAAACTTTAAAATAGTCTCTGTCACACGCTCTAGGTAGCGGACCCACATGCACAGCGGAGACAAAGCTCAGTGAATAACAAGGGTTTATTTGTACTCGTGGTCAGGCAGGCAAGGGTCGGTACACAAAGGCGGCGGTTACAGTACAGACAGGGATAAGACAGTCGGTGGTCAGAAGGCAGGCTTAGGTCGGACTTACGGCAAGGCGGTATCACAGGTGAGGCGGATGGCAAGGTCAGGAAAAACAGGATCGGTAACAAAACAAGACATGAGGTAACGCTGGATTGCTGGCAATGACACACAAAGACAATCTGGCAAGGTGCTGGGGTGAGGGGTGGTGCTTAAGTACTGAGTGATGATGACTAAATGACATACAGGTGGGGATAACTAGGACAGGAAGTAAGGCTGGCTGAAACTAACAATGACTGAGACAGGAAGTGGTGACAAAATAAAACCGGAAATGACTGAGTGCAGTGGCTAAATGACATGAGCTGTGACAGAACCCCCCCTTCTAGGGCGAGACGGCACATCTTGTGCCCGAGGGCAAGGCTGAAGTCCTAGGAGGCCGGCGTCGGAACAAGACGCCTCCAGTGGCCAAACACATGCGCCGGTGCTCTCCAGACCGGGGGTGCTCTAGGGGGCTGAGAAGACGCGGCGGTCGGCAATGGCAGAGGCCGTGCCATCGTCGGGGCAGGAGCTGGACCGACAGAGCTGGGAGGTCAGGGAGGTCGACAGGGAATGGAGCGACCTCGGCAGGGAGGTCGACAGGAACTGGAGCGACCTCGGCAGGGAGGTCGACAGGAACTGGAACGACCTCGGCAGGGAGGTCGTCAGGAACTGGAACGACCTCGGCAGGGAGGTCAACAGGAACTGAGGCCTGGTTAGGCTGGCCAGGGGTGTCCACTAGCTGGCGTAAAGCTGGAGCCTGAGCTTGGCGTGGCTGAGCTGAGGCTAAGGCGGGAGTTGCTGCAGCCAGAAACGCAGGAGTTGCTGCAGCCAGAGACGCAGGAGTTGCTGCAGCCAGAGATGCAGGAGTTGCTGCAGCCAGAGACGCAGGAGTTGCTGCAGCCAGAGATGCAGGAGTTGCTGCAGCCAGAGACGCAGGAGTTGCTGCAGCCAGAGACGCTGGGGCCAGTGATGCAGGCTTAGACGCTGGGGCCAGTGATGCAGGCTTAGACGCTGGGACGGGTGCAGGTTCTGACGGTGGTTCAGTGAAACCCAGGGCCTCGCGCAGTGCAGGCTTTCGAGCGATGAGCGTGGCGGCTTCACGGAAGCGATGCTCCTTGGTAACCGGGTCGGTAGCTGCCTCAGCGGAGTTCAGATAATGTGCAAACAGGAACAGGACTGGAGGGGCGCATTGAGCACGGATCCGCTGGAAGATGCTGTCCGGGATGCCTGCGATGGAGGTGGGCGTGTCGTCTGATGGAGCGAGGGTGCCCTCTGCTGGCGGAGAGGACCACTTGATTTCAGTGGCAGAGTCCTCTGGAGCCTGGACAGGGGGAACCGGTCTTCGTCGACGCCGTCTGGGCCGCTGACGACCCGATGTGGATTTCATCTCCTCAACCGCCGTGACTGACGCAGAGGATGGGGCTAAGGCATGAACGGGGTCTAACTGGACAGCGTCTGGAACGAGAGCGTAACCCGACTGAGCAGCAACAGGCACTTCCGCATGAACTGCCGGAGCGGCGACAGGAACGTGAACAGAATCTGACACGGCGGCAACAGGATCAGGACCAGACTGAGCGGCAACAGGAACGTGAGCTTGATCTGGCAAAGCAGCGACAGGAATGTTTTCCGGCGAAGCGGGAGCGGCTGACCCCGTTCATGCCTTAGCCCTATCCTCTGCGTCAGTCACGGCGGTTGAGGAGATGGAATCCACATCTGGTCGTCGGCGGCCCAGACGGCGTCGACAAAGACCTTGCGGGTGCCACACGCAGAGCGCGCGCCAATTCCCTCCGCACTGCCTGGAGCCTCTCAAAGAGCGTCTGTACTCCCGGGTAGTCTAGCCACCAGAATTCCTCCTCCAGGATAGCAATAGCCTGCTTTATGACGCGGAGCCGGACCTTCAGACTGGGGGCTTCCGCATAATTCTTCGCAAGCTCCTCGAAGCACCAGCTGAGGTCCTCCGGCAGACTCGAGCAGGTAAAAACCATCGCGACTGTGCGTTGTCCAAACACAAAAAAAAACGAAATCCCCTACTGACCTTAAACAGATGCAGGACGCCGGCTGGGTCCGAGTCTGGCCAGATTGTATTGTCACGGCGCTCTAGGTAGCGGACCCACATGCACAGGGGAGACAAAGCTCAGTGAATAACAAGGGTTTATTTGTACTCGTGGTCAGGCAGGCAAGGGTCGGTACACAAAGGCGGCAGTTACAGTACAGACAGGGATAAGACAGTTGGTGGTCAGAAGGCAGGCTTAGGTCGGACTTACGGCAAGGCGGTATCACAGGTGAGGCGGATGGCAAGGTCAGGAAAAACAGGATCGGTAACAAAACAAGACATGAGGTAACGCTGGATTGCTGGCAATGACACACAAAGACAATCTGGCAAGGTGCTGGGGTAAGGGGTGGTGCTTGAGTACTGAGTGATGATGACTAAATGACATACAGGTGGAGATAACTAGGACAGGAAGTAAGGCTGACTGAAACTAACAATGACTGAGACAGGAAGTGGTGACAAAATAAAACCGGAAATGACTGAGTGCAGTGGCTAAATGACATGAGCTGTGACAGTCTCATTACTTGTCACATTTAACGATTCAAAAACAGAATTTATGCTATTAAAGCTAAAAATTTGGATTGGTACTTTTATTTTGAAAGGATATTGATACCTACTGTGCAGGTAATTTCTAAACATCAAGATTGTCTTATCATCTAGTCACAATACACCAGCTGAACGCAGAAATATTGCCACTTTTAGCTAAAGATCTGGAATGGGGCTTTTATTTTGAAAAGATGTGGAGAAGCTGTGTGTGCTTAATAGCTAAACTGTAAAACAGTCACATTAACCAGTCTTAATTACCCATTCAAAAGCATAAATAGTCCTGTTAAAGCTAAAAATTTGGATGGGTGCTTTTATTTTGAAAGAATATGGAAAAGGCCTGTGCAGGTATTTGCTAAACAGTATATTAGTCTAAATAACTAGTCATAATAAACCTGTTAAAAGCAGAACTATTACTATCTTTAGCTAAAGATCAGGATTGGGGCTTTTATTTTGAAAGGAGGTAAAGGGGCTGTGTGTGCTTAATAGCTAAACTGTAAAACAGTCACACTAACCAGTCATGATTACCCATTCAAAAGCACAAATAGTGCTATTAAAACTAAAAATCTGAATTGGTGCTTTTATTTTGAAAGGATATGGAAAATGCCTGTGCAGGTATTTGTTAAACAGTATATTTAACACTCTAGCTCACGTAATGGAAAAGCTGAGAAACAAACCAATTGAAAGCAGAAATATTGCTATATTATATCTAAAAAACTACTTGTAATTAATCAGTTGAAACATTACTTAAACGAGCTAATGAGTTGAATGTATAGCTGATTGGATCTGCAAAACAAAAGGTGCAAGCCAAGGACTGAAGCCATTGAACCACAGTATATACTGTAGTTGAAAGAGGACTCACTGTAGCTGAAGAGCTGTCTCCACATGGAGAGAGACGTGTCTCCACATGGAGTCAGTGTGTGTGTGTGTGTGTGTGTGTGTGTGTGTGTGTGTGTGTGTGTGTGTGTGTGTGTGTGTGTGTGTGTGTAACACATTTATTGGTTCAGTAAACGACTTGAGAGTTGCAACAGTCCCAAAACGGTGGACCTAAAGCAAATGAGAATATTTTATTACAAACTCATGCATCAATCATTGCAATTTCAAGTTTGCCATATTGTAGTGGCTCACAGCTGTAAGTCCCGCCCTCAATCATTTCAATTTTAACATATTGTACTGGCTCACAGCAGTTAGTCCCGCCCTGAGCCGCTAAGGCTTATGGGTAAAACAACCATTTTTTGTGTATAAAGTCTTATAGTTAAAGTTAGGATTCAAACATTTTTATAACTTTGGTCAAATTAAATTAGCATTTTGTTAATTTATGGTTGTAATGTGTTCTTTTTGTTTTTGTTTGTTTTTGTCTGGTACACCGCGTGTCAGGGGATTGTGTGTGGGAGTCTAATCCGAGCACCTGAGACATGAACATTTCCCCCTGTAGAATAAGTGTAGGAATTAACTGTACAGCCAGTTAATTGGTCATGCTTCTTGTATGAAAAGAGGGACTCATACATTAATTTGTTAAGTATTGCTGTAGTCTGGAAAGTGTAAACAAAGTGTATTGTGCATAGTTTATTACAATACGACGCATCAGTGATTTTTCTGCTGTATGAGCAAAAGGTCAAAGCCGAAGAGCATTGTGTGACTAAAAACCAGGTTAATTATAATTTTTATAATATTGAAATGCCTAAAATATTGTAATTAAACATAAAAATTGGTCTTTTGCATCAATATGAAGAGTCTAATGCAACAAGTGTTTATTAATCATTGCAATGGCCACTCTTAGTACCATCTGTTCCTGTCATGGTGCATTACCCACCATGCATTGTGCTATGAATTAGCATATATTGATAAATCCTGTAATTTTGAAATAATTCCTTAAAAACACCTCCTCAACTATATGAAAGACCAGGTAGTTTAAAAAAGCTTAATGTCTACAACTGCTCTTATGGGGAATCAACAGTGCAATGAACTCATCAGTTCACTGAGCATAGAGAGTGTGACTTGTAAGTCAAAGTGCTAATGAGCTCAATCCCTTATCTGCTGCAGCTGCGCCGTTGCCATGGAACAGGCAGGAACATCCACTGATCAGCACAAAGAGCTGGAGTGAGGCTGATTTCCACCCCAGCTTAACAGGCTTGTTACACCAAAACCATAAAGATTATCACAAAAATAACTTCACTTTATGAATCCCAAGGCTTCAATGAGCACCTGCTGTGCGTTTTATGCTTGAGGATTGAAAATTGTGGCCACAGTCACGATTTAAAAATGCCTGTCCCTCTGTGATTTTACCCAGAAGTAAGAAAGTTTTTTCCATTGGAGTGAATGGGAGGATTTCTGGAACTCTCTGTGCTTTGAGGCAGATACAGACTAAAGTGTAGTTTTGATGGCTTAGCCAGGCACATCGATGGAAAGAAGACAAGTATGACTACAAACGAGTGAAGAAAATACGTTGATAGAGTGAAAACTGTGGCTGTAGTGACGAGTTAAAGAGAAAATTTCTGGCTTAAGAAAGCGTCTCTCTACACTCTAGCTGTGAAATCTCCCACTCAATTAGACGCAATACACACTAATGGAAAAGCCGAGAATTCCTAAAAAAACACCCTATGCTTAAACTGCTATAACTCAGAATCTGTTAAAGATATCAAAATGCTAAACAAGACATTAATAGTTGTATAGTTGAAAATTGTTTTGTAGTTTAAATGGTGTCTGTAGCTTAAAGTGTGATGAAGTAGTTAAAGCTGAAAGCAGACAAAGCTGAAGAGGATTTGAAATTCTTCTTCCATTCATTTCAATGGGGAAAAAAAGTTGAAAAAAGCTTAATAACTTGAAAAATATGAAACTTATGAATGAGAAAACTAATAGCACACTTCTCCTTAAAAAGCTGAACATTTTGATATTGGAATGGTTTCTGTAGCTCAAAAGATGCGGGAGTAGTTAGATGCGGTAAAACGTACGGAAGAACAAATATAATAATAACTAGAAAAAGCATTTCCATAAGAAAATGCACAGTGAATTCTTCCAAGCTGAAAATATTCCTGAAGAGTTGCTGAAAGTAACTGAAACGGATGAAATAGCTCAATCATGTAAAGCATAGTTGAATGTATTTAAGGAGAAATATGAATTGATTAAACAGTGCTGAATATTTGCAGAAGAAGCTGAAGTAGTTGAATTTCATATGGAGGAAACACGAAAAAGATTTGCTGAAATTAACAAACTGCTGAAAATCAATTAATCAATTTGTTGAATTATAGCCAAATGTATCAAAACGGCTAAATATTGTAATTAAATAGTTTTGATTTTAAGAGCTTAATGAGTAGCTAAACGTTTTGGAAATATTTAATACGGCTTAAATTTGCTTCAGAACAAGTATTTGGATTTAAATTGATAAAAGTTGAAGCTTTGAAGGAAGTGTGTGGAGATAATTGCTGAACAGTAGAATAGTTTCATTAACTGGTTATAATTAACTAGTCAAATTCACAAAAGCGATATTTAGGCTATATAATTAGATTGGTGCTTTTATTTTGAAAGTAATTTGAGGAAGTGTGTGTCCTAAATTGGTAAACTGGAAAAAGCGCTCATTAAGTTGTCCTAAATAACATAAAAGCAGTCAAAAGCATAAATTAAAAAGGTTTAGAGCTTAGTTAGTTGCACTAAAAGTTTAGTATATTTGTTTTGAAATGACTTACAGGAAGCTTGTGTGAGTAATTGTTAAATTGTTTCATTAACTAGTAATAATAAACCAGTAATAACTGGTATAGACTTATTGCTGATTTACAATTGACCATTCAAAAGCAGAATTTATTCTATTAAAGCAAAAAAATTGGTTTAATGCTTTTATTTTAAAATGATTTAGAGATGTGTGTGTTTATAGCTAAACTTTAAAATAGTCTCATTACTTGTCACAATTACCCATTCAAAAACAGAGTTTATGCTATTAAAACTAAAAATTTGGATTGGTACTTTTATTTTGAGAGGATATTGAGGACACCTGTGCAGGCAATTTCTAAACATTAAGATTGTCTTATCATCTAGTAACAATACACCAGCTGAACGCAGAAATATTGCCCTTTTTAGCTAAAGATCTGGAATGGGGCTTTTATTTTGAAAGGATTTGGAGAAACTGTGTGTGCAGTATTTTAGTCTAAATAAATAGTCATAATAAACCTGTTGAAAGCAGAAATATTGCTATCTTTAGCTAAAAATCAGGATTTGGGCTTTTTTTTGAAATGATGTGGAGAAGCTGTGTGTGCTTAATAGCTAAACTGTAAAACAGTCACAATAACCAGTCACGATTACCCATTAAAAAGTATAAATAGTCCTATTAAAGCTAAAAATTTGGATTGGTGCTTTTCTTTTGAAAGAATATGGAAAATGCCTGTGCAGGTATTTGCTAAACAGTATATTAGTCTAAATAACTAGTCATAATACACCTGTTGAAAGCAGAACTATTTTTATCTTTAGCTAAAGAGCAGGATTGGGGCTTTTATTTTGAAAGGATGTAGAGGGGCTGTGTGTGCTTAATAGCTAAACTGTAAAACAGTCACACTAACCAGTTATGATTACCCATTCAAAAGCACAAATAGAGCTATTAAAGCTAAAAATCTGGATTGCTGCTTTTATTTTGAAAGGATTTAGAGGTCGTGTGTGAGTAATTACTAAACTATAAAATAGTCATTAGACAGTCATAATATGTCATTCAATAGCAAGAATTGCCCTATTAAAGGAAAAAATTTAGGTTAAGCCCTTTCAGAATAAAATCACCCTAATAAGTGTGAGTGGTTATTTGCTGAACTCTAAAGTGTCTCATTAACGATTGGTAAGTATTCAGAACCAGAAATGTTCTAATCAATCTTGACATTAAAGGTAATAAATTGTAATTGGTGCTTTTATTTTGAAAGAATTTAGAGGAAACGTGTGGGGGTAATAGCATAACTGTCAATTAGTCTTTAAGTAATCATAATTAACCATTCAAAGGCAAAAACGGTGCAGTTAAAGCTAGAAAATTTGCATTGGTGCTTTTATTTTGAAAGGACGTAGAGGTAGCATGTGTGGATAATTACTAAACTGTTAATCTATCTTTAAATAATCATAATTACCCATCTAAAAGCAGAAATATTGCTTTTAAAGCTAATTATTTCGCTTGGTGCTTTTATTTTGAAAGGATTAAGAGGAAGTGTGTGCTTAATTACTACACAATCCAATAGTGTAGTTGAGTAATCAGTAATAAGCATGGAACTGCTGTCTACACTGAGCATCAGCAGTTTGACCTGTCAGTGAAATCTGCAGCTGCGCCGTCGCCATGGAGACGAAAGGCGGGAAAATCAGGCTCACTCTGCTCTGTAAAAGCAGAGTTTCACCCTGTATAAACAGGATTGTTCTAGCTAAACCATAATAGTTATCACAAAAATTATTTCATTTTACGAGTCCCAAGTTTTCAATGAGCAAATGGTGTGATTTTTATGTTTGAGGACAAATGTTTGTAGCTGCAGTGGCAATTTCAAAATACTTCTCCTCTTGTTTTTCTCCCCAGACGTCTGCCGAAAATTATATGATTATACAATACACACTAATGGAAAAGATGAAAATTGACCAAAAACCACCCAATATTTAAACTGCTATAAATCAGAAACTATTAAAGACATTTTAACATTTCTGGAAGATTAATAGTTGAATAGTTGAAGATTATTTTGTAGTTTAAATGGTGTCTGTAGCTTAAAGTATGCGGAAGTAGTTAAAGCTGAAAGTAGACAAAGCTGAAGAGAATTTTAAAAGTTGTTCCCATTCATTTCAATGGGAAAAAAAGTTAAAAAAAAAAGCTTAATAACTTGAAAAATATGAAACATATGAATGAGAAAAATAATAGCACACTTCTCCTTAAAAAGCTGAACATTTTGATATTGGAATCATTTCTGTAGCTGAAAGTATGCGGGACTAGTTAGATGCAGAAAAACGGGGGGAAGAAAAATAATAATAATAATGATAATAAAGCTTAGAAAAACAATACAGTGAATGCTTTGCAGCATTCACTGTGATAATAAAGATTACAACAACATAACAGTGAAGGCTGGAAGCATTCAAAGTTTGATGACGCATGTGCAGGGAATTGCTAAAATTTATAACTCAATATATCTGAAAGAAATCAATATAGTTATATTAAGAAGTGAACACGTAAACAAGCCTAATTATACTGTAAAATATTCTGATTACCTCTTTGTAATTAATCAGTTGAAATATTACTGAAACTAGCCGATGAGTCGAATGTATAGCTGATCAGATTTGCTAAGACGTTGCAGAGCTGAATGTGAATAAATAAAATAAAAGGAGTTTGATTTCACTATAAAGTGTTTTACAAATGACAACAGTGTTGTAAATCATTTTTCTGAAGAAGCTTAAAGACTTGCTCCAGCGGGGTTTTGAACCATGAATTCCTGGATTAGGGTCCTGCTGTCTTGCCACTGGGCCAAAACAACTGATCATATTACTGCTTATAGTGGCTGTATAGATCTAAAAACTGAACTTTTTAAAAATTCTTCATTTATGATATAGATTACTAACATAGTGATACATTATGGATATAACTCACGTTATCTGGGAAATAGACATCTTTATACAATAAAGTGATTGCATATACATGCCTCAGACAGAACAAAACATAATTAAAAGCAGTAAAAATACATAAGGTCAATATATAATTTGATCCAATGCTTTTTGTTCCCAGGTAGGTCATGCGGTGATTGCTAAAAATATTAATGCACATTTTTTAAATAAAATTATGTCAGAGCAGCAGCACAAGTAAGACAAAAACAGTGAAATGTGTAAATGTAAAATGTATTTATATTATTTCAGCTATGCTCTCAAACTTATTTATTTGTATAATGTAAGCTAAAGTAGTGTTTTCTATAAACGAGAGTTTTCCAGGTAAGTCGTGTTGTGAATATTCAAGCTGCACAGGCCATTTAGCATACGCATTAGCTACCGCTAGTCGCTTTGCAAATAACATAAATCAAATAAATTGAAGTAAATGCGACATTCCCAATGACACACATCTTGCATCAGCTAAAATGTGGTGACTTCAACAGCCTCCTCTTCAGCTTCAGGGTCAGATTCGGGATCGTAGACGTATGGTTCTACTACGCTACAAACCAGCTGGCTAATGTAGTGCAGTCCTGTAGTGGGTCTTCTTCTTCTGTGGAGGATTGCGGTGGATTGCATTCTCAATGTCGCACTACTGCCACCTATTGTATCCTAACCGTGCGGTGGCTCGTATCCATGGAGCCAATTTAAAAAAAAAAAACAACAAAAAAGGTATGCGCTTCCGCACAGAGGTGTGGTGAGCAGCTTCGCTTGCGACACACCCAGAAAACACAGCGTTTGCTGATGGGAAGTGAGAACCACATATTGACAGGGGCAGTGTGGACGATCTAAAGGGTGTTATGGAATGAAAATTTACAGAGACTTTACAGAGACATTGAAGTCCAATATTTTTTAGAGTGAAAAGCTCAAAGTTGTTTAAGTTCAACTACCATTTTGTAAAAGCTGGGTGCCAACATGGACCAGAACTCCTTATAAAATTCAGTTTGGAATCCATCTGGCCCTGGACCTTTTTTATTGGGCATCTCCGGCAGAACTTCATGTAGTTCTGCCAAAGATAACAATGAGTCTAGCAATTTTTGAAGGTATCATTTATTTAATGGGGATCATGAGTAATGTTCCCTTTCTTATTAGTTATTGAATGGATTATTTGTTTCTCTTTATTATCTTTTAATTGGTTAGCTAAAAATTTACCACATTTGTTAGGTGGCTTTTTACGCAAAATACAGTGCAGTACAGTACAGTATATTTTAAAGTCAAAGACGCGAAAAAATAAAAGTCCTTCAGAAAAAACACAAATAACAGACATCTAACTTAATTTATACACGTATATATGGAAAACCAAACACATTATTTTCAAGCATGGATGGATTTCAGGTAAACATACATGTTTATAACACACCTGTTACAAGTGCATGGATTCACATTGTAGCATCTGAGGATGTTGGTTTATTGTGTTGCCACAGGAAACGGTTTTGTACATGCAAATTATGGAGTTGTTGCAGGGTCAGTGAATGTGCCACAAAGGTAACTGTTTTCAACGGTCTTTGAACGCACCACAAGTACGAGGTGCGCTCGAAGGCGAAAAAGGTGGACACGGCGTAGAACGGAAAATAGTACACGGGGAGAGACGTTAAGGAAGGAAGAGGCAAATTACGGCGACAGTATTTCTTGTTTTGGTTTGTTTAGCTCTGGTCAAAGTGGCAACGAGGTGAAGTTTATCATTTAAATTAAGTTTAATAAGATTTTGTGTCTGCTAAGCTAGCTTATGGTTGTCGTGTTTCATTTTTTGTATTGTGTTTTTGCCTAGCTCATACGGGGTGACCTCCACAACAAAGAAAGGCTTCAGACCACCAGTAAAGCTTGATTTTTTTTTTGACTGGACGCTACAGTAAGAGCTCGAACCTTCTGCTGCGCTGTAAAGAAAGTAGGATCTCGGAACTTCTGCAGTGCCGTCGTCAATGGCGGAGACCACGTGTAGAAGCTATCCAGTGAACAGCAGGCAACAGAAGTTGGTCTGATACCTCAAGCAACTAAGAATAAGGGACAGTGACCTGAAAATGGAGGATGCACCATGCTCATCTGCAGGTAATAAGGATTCTAACGAACAAATGGCGAAGTTGCAAGGAAAGAGTCAGGAAAGTGAGGACTTAGCTGAAAGATTGAACGATGATGAAACTATAGAGAGTAATGAAAAGTTGCTAACTGCAATGATTGTGCAGCATCGAAACAAAGCCACCAAGGAAACTCTCTATAACAACACCTCGGCGCACAGAGCGTGCTAGAGTCCCAACAGAAAAGATGGCTGCTTATCAAAGAGAACAAATGAACAATAAGGAAAAGAAGCTAATCAGCCTATATGAACACTGGAAGATTGAAACACGTAAGGCAAGAGAGGATCTAGAAATACCCAAACCACACATGGCATCAATGGCAGACAGTTTAGAAAAAGGAAAGGATGATGTTATGAAACTCTACATAGAAATCAGAGACCACGTGACTCTAACAACTGATTTGAGAAGAAAGGTTGTGCATGTGAAGCAGTGACCAGGGATATAATTAAAATTATATATAAAAAAGACTATCAGGCATAGGTGGTCGAATTTAAGCAGAAAGGGAAGGATGTCGACTGCGTGAACTATTGAATCACGACTACGCCTGTTCGATCTACTGTTCTACTAACCATGATTGGAGAGAATACTTTAGTAGGTAGTGAGAGAGTGTCTGGACTCCGTGTGAGGGGTTACAGCTCAGCAACATACATCCACCTTCCTCCTGCTTACACAAAGGATTCCATACCTGCAAGTCGTGACTATATACCTACCTGTGAAACAGCCAAGATCTGGAAACATCTATTAAGGATCATTGATGAAATCCCACCTCTGCTTAGTTGTGAAGTAGGTCTTCTTATAGGATATACCTGCTCCAGAGCCCTAGCACCCAGACAGGTAATAATAGGAAAAGGAGATGAACCGTATGCTATTCAAACAGACCAAGGTTGGAGCATCGTTGGAAGTACAACACCCTACCACAACACTAAAATGGGAAACAGTCTCTGCCATTGTATCTCAGTAAGAGAGGCAAGAGAGGCCCCCCCACTAACGCCTATGGATGCAATCCGTGCCCTAAAGAATGATTTCAATGATGTTGGCGGAAAGGACAAAATGGTCTCCCGTGAAGATCTCATCTTCCTTAGCAAATTTAGAAGGAAGCATAAGAAATAACAGAGAAGGGTATAATGAAATGCCTCTCCCATTCAAGTAAAGACCAAAAATAACTGACAACAAGGTGGTTGCACAGCAAAGACTGAACCACCTCAGGAGGAAACTATGTAAAGATGAGCAATACAGAGAAGACTACAGAAGGTTTGTGGCCAACATTATTGAAAGCGGCGATGCAGAAGAAGCATTGGATGAAGGACCACCTGGAGATAAATGGTATGTACCTCATCATGGCATTTATCATCCTAAACGGCCAGGAAAACTCAGAGTTGTCTTTGATTGTTCTGCTAGGCATAGAGGCACCAGCATCAATGAGCATCTAATGCCCAGACCAAACATGATAAACAATTTAACAGGAATCCTCATACGGTTTTTAAACATCCCATTGCTGTGACATGTGATATAGAAAAAATGTTCCACTAGTTCCGAGTTGAGGAAAAAGACCCCAATTACCTCAGTTTCTTATGGTGGGAAAAAGGGGATTCAAATGCACAACCAAAGGACTACAGGATGAAGGTTCACCTTTTTTGCACATCCTGGGGAGGATCCCAGGATGCGCAAACTATGGGTTAAAGCACCTATGTGGTGGAAATTTTCCATAAAGAAGTAGATGAGAGAGAGTTGTCCTTTTGTGCGATTTATTGAAATAATAAAGAAAATAAAAAAAATAATGGGGAAAGCAAATAAAAAGCATGGATGTTGATCGTGCACATCAACAAACCAAAAACCAGCTGGGGAGATCAGTGCACACACCACGAAGGTGTGATGCAAAGAGCCCACGATCCTCCAGTTGCTTCTGCCTTTTAGCTTCTCTGTCCGACTAGGGTGGAATGTCTTTCCAACCCAATCAAATTACATGCACCATCTCCTCCCTGTCGCAGTGTGTGTGAAGATTTTTACTTTCTCACACCTGCATCGCTGACGTCCAACTATCTGTGAGAAAGGAGCACCTAGTCTCAACAGACAGAGACACAACTCCCCGACCTTGGGTTTGGGAGCTAGAGTTGAGAGTCTTTCTGGCAGAGACAACCATTGAACAATCTAGGTGAAATGTCAAATGCATACAGTAAGACAAAACACAAGATATTAATTGCAGAACATAAGTCATAACTCGTATAATAACTGCATAGAAATAAGGAAGAGACATAGAAATAAGGAAGAGACAATTTTTGCCATAACAACCTACCAAAGGAAAACCATCTCTTATTCCCATCAGGAGCCCAGTTCATTGCAAGAGACTTTTATGTAGATGATGGAGTCACAAGTGTAGAATCCGTTGAATGTGCCATAAAGCTGGCAAGAGAAGCATGTGAAATATGTGCAAAGGGTGGCCCACGTCTGCACAAGTTTATGTCCAATAACACTGCTGTTATGCAAAGTATACCTGCATCAGAACATGTAATCGAAACGAAGACAAAGGACCTTGCCTTCAGTGGCATCCAAACAGAGAGAACGCTAGGGATGCACTGGAATATTGAAACAGACTGCTTCACATTCATCAGCAGTGTCAAAAACCAGCCTCCCACACATCGTGGCATAAGATCCAATGTTGCCTCCATATATGACCCTCTTGGATTCATAGCCCCTTACCTACTCAGCATGAAAAGAATACTTCAAGAAATGTGCCGCCAAGGTACTGGATGGGATGACCCACTACCAGAGCACCTTAAAGAAAATACAAATAGCTCGCTGCTATGTCCCTGCCAACTTTGGAAGGGTGGTAAAACGAGAATTACATCACTTCTCAGATGCAAGCACAACTGGATATGGGCAGTGCTCCTACCTAAGGCTTAAGAATGAGCATGGAAATGTTCACTGTGTTCTTGTTATGGGGAAATCACGTCTAGAGCTAACGGCAGCAGTAGTCTCAGTCACAGTAAGTGATATGCTCAGAGAGGAACTAGCCTACACCGATGTGGAAGAATTCTTTTGGACAGACTCTAAAGTTGTTTTGGGCTACAGGCACAGAATTCCTGTGGAATAGTAAACTTCAGCCCATAATGAAGGAAAAAGTGGAGCTATCTATTGGAGACCCAGAGGTGAGAAAGGCACAAACTTTGCAAACTAAGGCTACCGAACATTTGAGTCTCACAGACAGGCTTGCAAGGTTCTCGTCATGGTCCAAAGCCATCAGTGCTGTTGCCTGCCTTAAACCTAGAGTTTCAAAGGATAAATCAGATGGACATTCAACAGTGTTAGAACGACAAGAAGAAGAGCTTGTCATTATTAAAGACCTACAGAAACAGGTTGATTCGGAAGAGATAAAAATACTGAGCAAGGGAAAGCAGTTGCCAAGCAACAACAAGTTGTCTCTAGTTGATGCCTTTCTTGACAGTGATGGTGTACTCCAGGTGGGAGGGAGATTAAGTCGTTCAACCCTTCCAAACTCATTCAAGCACCCAACAGTTATTCCTAAGGGACATCATATAGCAAAACTTATCATCATGCACTATCATGAGAAAGTTGCTCATCAGGGAAAAGGCTTCACTATCAACAAAATAAGATCAAATGGTTATTGGATCCAGACCATGAGCAGAGCTGTCATGTCATGCATCCATCAGTGTGTGGTTTGCCGAAGATTAAGAAGAAGTCCTGAAGGACAGAGGATGCTTGATCTCCCCATGGAACGGATAGAGCATTCTGCACCATTCACATACTGTGGCATGGACTGTTGTTTTGGACCGTTCATTACAAAGAAAGGTAGGAAGGAACACAAATGATATGGCCTGCTGTTTACCTGTTTCTGCTCTCGAGCCATTCACATAGAGATGCTAGTGGATGCATCAAGTGATGCATTCATCAATGGCCTCTATGGACGCAAAAGATGGCAACAGGTGCAATATCTCAAAGTTTTGGAGCCGCTGGAGAAAAGAGTATCTCCACAGCATTGCTTTCAGACAGAGGTGGCACAAGCCTGAAAGAAACATTGAGGTTGGTGACATAGTTATGGACACAGATGAAACTTCACCAAGAAATGAATGGCGACTTGGACGAGTCACAGAGACTGTAATAGATAAGGATGGACTAGTAAAAAGAGTTAAGATTGTTCTAGGGAACAAAATCTGAACAAAGAAGGTGCACAGACAGGCAAAATGTCTGTGGTTGAATGCCCAGTTCACAAGTTAGTTTTGTTATTAGAGTCTGAACTGAATAAGGTAAAGTAAATAGTAAAATGCAGTGTAGGTTAAAGCACTTTATGTTCAGATGAAGTTAATGCTGAAGTTAATTTGTATTCTGAAATCATTTGTATTTTAATACTTGTGTTATTGAGTAAAACACACATGATTTGGTGGTAGTGTAGCATCTGAGGATGTTGATTTATTGTGTTGCCACAGGAAACAGTTTTGTACATGCAAATTACGGAGTTGTTGCAGGGTCAGTGAATGTGCCACAAAGGTAACTGTTTTCAACGGTCTTTGAATGCACCACCAGAACGAGATGCGCTCGAAAGCGAAAAAGGTGGACACGGCGGCGGAGAACGGAAAATAGTACACGGGGAGAGACGTTAAGGAAGGAAGAGGCAAATTACGGTGACTGTATTTTTGTTTTGGTTTGTTTAGCTCCGGTCAAAGTGGCAACGAAGTTTATTATTTAAATTATAAGTTTAAAAAGATTTTGTGTCTGCTAAGCTAGCTTAATGGTTGTCGTGTTGCATTTATTGTATTGTGTTTTTGCCTAGCTCTTAGGTCCGTGCATGAAGTGCAGTTCATTATTCATGTGTAAAATGAAAATTGAATAACGTTTTTTTATGCTGTGTTTCGTTTTCGTAAATCGATAAAACACATTTGCGATTTCCTGATTTACTCATTCTCCTTTTCTCCACTTTCAAAATGAAATAAGAAAAAGGGAAACCGGGGGGCGGGGCCAGTCGTCGAACTTTCACAATAAAACACCCAAGAGCATTTGAAGCGCAACATCTGCAAATATTTGTAACTCTTGAAGGATTGCGGTTGTGTTTTGACACACAATGAGACCCACGTTGTTAACATTAATTGATCATTGAACTTTGCGTCTCAGAGCCTGCTTTACCTGCGGGAGAATAACAGACACTCAACCTGCCTCACAATAACTGAACTCATTGTGAGCCATTACTGCCCTAATGTGCATCGCATCATCTTTGTGAGGCAGATTCTGTGTTAAAGTGTGTGTGATCAGATGATCCGTCACACAACATCAAGGTGTTACTGTATGTACAGAGCAGATGAGTACCTGCAGAGGATCTTTTTATTTTCCACCACCTACCTTCGGTATTGGTTTAGTAGTCATCATACCTTGCATTGAACATCTTACGTGCAGATGATAGATGAATCAGAAACAACAGTGTATCCTGGAACACTGTGGGTTCACTGTTCACTGTTGTTTCTGATTCATCTGTCATCCTGATCTGAGGAAAACAGTCCGAAGCTCTTTTAGCAACTTGTTTTCATATAATTAAGCCATTGTTTTATATGTTTCTATGCTGATAGATAATATTACATTTTACATGTCTATAAAGTTCAGCCATGAAGATGTTGAAGATTTTGTGAGTTGGCAGATAATAAAATAACTACCTTATTTTACGGAAAATAATCAACCACCCTACCATTCTGGATAACACCGAAGAAAGTTTTGAGTACATCGACGAGTGCTTCAAGCGTCTGGTAATGGGAAAAAGGAGACGGCTCCAAACAAGCGTTCCCGTCCGTCTGACTCACCTGAGTCACCTGGAGCTAGCTCGGCGGATAAAAACATCACGGACATCCTGGAGTCAATCGAGAAAAAAATATCAAGTTTCGACGCACGTCTGGCGCTAGTGGAACTCCTCCACAAAGAGTTTATGGCCCTCCGTGACTCCCTGGAATTCAGCCAGCAGCAGGTGATTTCTCTCGCCACCGAGAACGAGGCCCTGAAAGGAACGGTGCAGTCCCTGACGGAGGATGTGGCTCAGCTAGCGGCCGAAAATAAAAACATAAAAGAAGGCATTATCGATCTGCAGGCCCGCAGCATGAGGGACAACCTGGTGTTCTCGGGGATTCCAGAACAGGTGGAGGAAAACACGGAAACCACAATAAAAAACTTCCTTAAACAACAGATGAAGATTCCAGCGGACGCAGTGGACAAGATGGCGTTCCACCGTTCGCATAGACTTGGAGGAAGACGACCGGATGGCCGGATATTTAATCATTTGAAAGCCCTACAAGCAGACATTGTTTTACTACAGGAAACTCATATTCCCAAAATTATAAATTACACTCTGGCATCAGCAGAGTTCCCACATGCTTACTTAGCCAGTTACAGTTCTAAACAAAGAGGGGTCGCCATCCTGATAAATAAAAAAATTAACTTTACTCATAACGATACCATTGTGGATCCAGAAAGGAGATATATAATCATTAATATCTTGATAGGAAACATTGAATATTGCATAGCTAATGTGTATGGCCCTAATGTTGACGACCCCTCTTTCTTTCACAGCTTCTTCACATCACGTCTTCTCACTCTGGTTCCAAATTTATAGTAGGAGGGGACTTTAATTTAGTATTTAACCCAGAGTTGGACAGGCTAAGCAAAGCTGTGAGCAACAGGAACTGGCAATCAGTACAGACCTTAAAACAGTACATGGATGACTTCGGTCTCTGTGACACATTGCGTTCTCTTCATCCTACATCCAGGGAATATACCTTTTTCTCGCCAGTCCACCACTCTCACTCCCGTATAGATTATATTTTAGTAAATACCTCAGTCTTACAAGATGTCTCTGACACCAATATTCACTCTATCACAATCAGTGATCATGCACCAATGTCCATTTCGTCGATTAAGACAGCCACACCATCAACCAGGATTTGGAGGTTTAATACATCATTACTCAATGATCAAGACTTCATCAGTTATGTCAGGAGAGAATGGAAAACCTTTATAGAAATCAACGATACACCGGAAATCTCACCCTGTGTTCTTTGGGAGACTGGGAAGGCAGTTATGCGCGGTAGAATTATTTCTTATTCATCGCACAAGAAAAAAAAGGACATGCTACTTGAATTAGAATTAGAGCAAAAAATAAAATCTCTAGAGATTAAATATGCTGCCTCTCAAACCAATGATAGAATCCTAGAAGACCTAAAAAATCTAAGTCCGCTGTCAGAACAAACAACCAGATCTCACCAAGGTTTAATCTGCACAGATGGACAAGACAGGGCTGCCCACTTTCCCCATCACTATTTGCAATATTTATTGAACCTCTAGCCGCAGCTATAAGACAGCATGAAGGAATTACTGGAATATCGACCAAATCAGTAAATCATAAAACAAGTTTATATGCTGACGATGTGTTACTGTTTCTCCTGGAGCCACAGACGTCTCTTCCTACAACTATCAGCCTCATAGATGAATTCTCAGGACTTTCAGAGTACTCTATTAACTGGACCAAATCTATAGTGCTACCACTTAACCTTAAGGTGACTAACATCTCCTCTACCACACTCCATTCAGGGAACATTAAATACTTGGGCATTGAATTGTCGTCTAGGCTATCAGAGCTTATTGATCTAAACTACAATCCATTATTAAAACAAAAAGAAGCCAACCTCAAAAGATGGCAGTCCTTACCCATTTCACTTATGGGAAGAATTGCCACCATAAAAATGATGATCCTGCCAAAAATTAATTACATATTCTCAATGATTCCAACTCAGCCAGCCCAGGCGTGGTTTAAGACATTAGACTCCTACATATCACAGTTTTTGTGGAAAACCAAGCCACCACGAATTAGTTTAAAAACTCTTTAAAGATCCAGACGCTGCGGCGGCCTAGAACTACCTAACTTCCACCACTATTTTCTTGCCAATAGACTGAACCATGTCCACAAATGGATAAAACCCATGCCAGCAGACTCCTGCTGGATAGACATTGAACAAACATTTTGTGGAAATATTAAAGTTGCAGATCTGCCCTTTATCAGCACCAAAATCAAACATCAGAGTTGTTACCAGAGCATTAGCATAAAAGCATCTCTGACAGCCTAGCGAGATTTTCTTAAAATGAATGGGTCTTCACTTACTCTTTGCCAAAACACACCTCTCTGGAACAACCCAGACATCATACAAAACAAAAAGGCAATACACTTTCCAACTTGGCATATCAAAGGGATAACACATCTGAAACATGTTTTCACAAGAGACAAGTTTACCTCTTTTGAAGAACTAGTGTCCCACTATAAAATCACTAGTGCCAATTTCTTAGAATACCAACAACTAAAGTCAATACTTAATGCAAAAAGTAAGAATACTTCCATCCACATGCAACCACCACCAGTAATAGAGCTATTTATTGATATATCAGGGAAAAGGACAGTATCCAAAATCTATATCTTAATTTCCAATGTAGATCAGACAGTGAGCCTTCCGATCTCTAAATGGGAAGCTGATCTCAACATCACCACTAATTACACGTTCTGGAAAAATATATGTTCTAATTTATTTAGAATGACAATAAATACAAATTTACAACTAATACAATACAAAATTCTTCATAGAACTCACTATACAGGACAAAGGATGTTCCAAATGGGTCTCACAAACTCAAATATTTGCCCTCACTGTACAGAGAACACAGCAGATAGATTCCTACATGCATTTTGGTCATGTTCACCTGTGCAGCATTTTTGGCAAAGAGTATGTGAACACCTGTCAACCCAGTTAAGCTGTCCAATCCCAGCGGCCCCTGCACTTTGTCTTCTAGGAGATCTAAGTGGGCTTGATCTAGAGACAAACTCATTACACACACTTCTTTCTGCCCTCTGTGTCGCAAAGAAAATCATCCTTATGAACTGGAAAACTAAAAAAAAAATTAAGCATTACTCAGTACCTGAACAGCTTGTTAGATTATACCACCTTAGACACATTGTCTGCTTCATCAAATCAATGACCAAAACTATACTCCTGAATGATTCCATTTCCAGGTAAGGATGCGTGGGGCTCGGGTGCTGCGTCATGTCTGGCACAGTGGTGGGGGGGTGACTGGTGGTTGGGGGTGCCTGCCTGCCTAAGGAACCAGGACAACGGGACTGGTGGATTCTGGGCTGGCCGCATGGGTCCCCTGCGGCGGGGGTGTGGTGGCTGCTGAGACCAGCGGTCCTGTGCCGGAGTAGGGCCTTTCTGAGGGTTGGCGTGTGCCTGTCCCCTGCTCGGGTGGGGTGCTGCCTGCCCCAGGGGTCCGAAGCCTTCTGGTAACTGCTCGGGCCTGTTGCAGGGGGGGTTGGCGGACTACTCAGGCTACAACCTTCATTGGGCCCTGGGCGGAGGTTTGTCCTCAATGCACAACCGCAGAGTATGTGTGTGGGTTTAAGTGTAGCACTACACGGGGCGAGCATGGGCATACTTGAGCGAGAGAATGGGTAAGTGTGAAAGAAGGGTGAGGATGGCTTTGGCTGTGCTGCATGTGGCGCCTGGGCAGTGGTACTGCAGTCCCTGAGTCTCAGCTGTCTCTTCCTGGCTGGGGATTGTGGGGGGCGGTGGGATGGGTAGCAGAGCCAGTCGGGAACCTGGCTCTGCGGACCCTGGTGCTCTGCTACCCAACTACATTTCTCCACATTCATCCACTTAGGTCTGCAAGGGGCGTCCTGCTGATGGAGGGACCGGTGCTACCGGGAAGTGGTTCCGTCCCTCCCAAGTGGGATGCTCTGCAGTTTTAATTGCGTTAGCCATACACACTCGTCCAGGAATTTGGGGGCTCCTTCCGGGGGGGCCAGCAGACGGAGCCTTTCCATTGATAGCTCTGCCTGCTGGACCCCTTGGAGAATTGGCTATCTCCCAAAGTTCCTCATACTTAGCCACATACACATACATTTAGGGCCGGGGGTGGGCTCTTTCACTGGGGCCTGGGGCTGAGGACAGTTGTGGCCTCGCCCACTGGCCCTGGTGGAGAGATCACCACCCAGTTTTAACTGCAAAAAGACATTTAGAGTGAGGGGGTGGACTGTCCGGGGGACACACCGTTAGCCAGCGGTCGTGCTCCTGGAGGTGTCACCCACCTTCAGTGCACTTTAGTTCCACACACTCACGTCCAAGCTGGGTTGCAGGGTTCTGGGGTGCCTTTTCCGCTGCCCTCTGCCTCCCCCCGGTTGGGGGAGTTGGGCGGGGCTCGGTAGGAGCTGCGGTCCCTGCCTGGGGCCACGTGGACGGCAGGCCTGAGACCTACCCTCCCCACGAATGTGATCGAGCGAATGGTGTGGGAGCGAGAATGTATCTGAGAGTGCATTGGTTCACGTATGATTGACTAGTTTGTTGTGAGAGAGTTTATGGTGTGTGTGTGTGTTGATGTGATGATGTGTGTTGTACGTGTGGGTGGGTGAATGCGTCTGTGTTTGTGTGAGTTTGTAGGCGTGTGGTGCGGTTGAAGTGTGGGGGGTCCGGTTTTTCCGCCCGGGGTACGATGATCGTCTGCCTGGGGGGGTCTCTTTTCTGCTGACCCCCACCAATTGCTGGCCTTGTGCTGCAGGCCGGTGTGGTGCCAGGGGATGAGGTCGGGCCGATGGGGTCGGCCCCGCTCCGCTCGTGTGGGGGTGGTGGACTGGGGGCGGGCCCCACTCTGGGCGCGGGGGCATCTTCTGGCGGGCTCCCTACGGACCGTGGGTCCTCGGGCTCTACTCTTTCAGGCCGACCCTCCCACCGGGGGGAGTGTTTGCCCCTGGTTCTCATGGGGCGGACAGCGTTGACCCCCGGTGGCCCACTCTGACCTTGGGTGCTGTCTCTGTGGCTGCTGCAGCTCTGCCTGGGGGGCTCTGTGTGGGCGGCTTGGGTCGCAACACCTGCCCTCCTGGAACTGAACTTGTTGGATGGGCATAGCGGCCGAGCTCCTCACATCACCCTGGCTTCCACAAGTGGCATTGTTCACGCACCAACGTCTGCCTCACCCTTTGAGTGAACAATGTTAAGCTACAGCTTTACTAACCTTGTAGTGGGACACTCAATACCTGAGCCGATAAACAGGCTTCCTAAACCCAACTGTAAGAATTACTGATACTTATCCCTACCAATATCAATAAGATGTGATTATGGTAGTTGTGATGTTGTATGTCACGGCTATTATTAAGTATTATATGATTATGTATAATAATGCATATTCATATGTGTATGTATCTGTGTATGTTTATGTACATACTTTTAACACTATTATTACTATTAATATTATTTTACAGTTAACCACGGTACAGCAGGTATTTGGTTATGAATGTGTCTGCCAAAGGTACATCCTTATTTATTTAATTTGTGCCTTTTGTTTTGCTTCATTGATTTGTTTGGTTTCAGCAGGTGCCCCCCCCCCCAACAAAGCAGAGCTTAGTGTATTTAAAATAGGGCAGAATTGAGCTTCTGATCAAACGCTTTTGGCTTTAAAGGAGACCAATCATACTTTTCATTCTAAAGAATATTGGACTTCAATGTCTCATTAAGGTCTCTGTAAATTTTCATTCCATAACACCCTTTAGATCGTCCACACTGCCCCTGTCAGTATGTGGTTCTCACTCTCCATCAGCAAACACTGTGTTTTCTGGGCGTGTCGCAAGCGAAGCTGCTCACCACACCTCTGTGCGGAAGCGCATACCTTTTTTGTTGTTGTTTTTGTTTTTTAAATACGAGCCACCGCACAGTTAGGATACAATAGGTTGCATTAGTGCGACATTGAGAATGCAATCCACCGCAATCCTCCACAGAAGACCCACTACAGGACTGCACGACAAGATACCGAATCTGAC
Source organism: Betta splendens (assembly GCF_900634795.4). Lineage (NCBI taxonomy): Eukaryota > Metazoa > Chordata > Actinopteri > Anabantiformes > Osphronemidae > Betta > Betta splendens. The sequence continues at coordinate 1,496,703 of NC_040895.2, forward strand.
CCTGAAGCTGAAGAGGAGGTGTTGAAGTCACCACATTTCGGCTGATGCAAGATGTGTCTCATTGGTAATGTCGCATTTACTTTTACATTTACATTTAATTTAATTGATTTATGTAATTTGCAAAGCAACAAGCGGTTGCTAATGCGTATGCTAAATGGCGTGTGCAGCTTGAATATTCACAACACGACTTACCTGGAAAACTCTCGTTAATAGAAAACACTACTTTAGCTTACATTATACAAATAAATAAGTTTGAGAGCATAGCTGAAATAATATAAATACATTTTACATTTACACATTTCAATGTTTTTGTCTTACTTGTGCTGCTGCTCTGACATAATTTTATTTAAAGAAATTAGCATTAATATTTAGAACAATCACTGCATGACCTACCTGAGAACAAAAAGCATTGGTTCAAATTATGTATTGACCTGATGTATTTTTACTGCTTTTAATTGTGTTTTTTGATCAATCTTGATAAATCTGAAGTTCTTACAGGTATCTAGTCTACAGAGGCTAGTGAGTTGGTGCTGGGGATTCCTGGGGTGAAGAATCTGAGTTGCCATCACTTCATGCTTGGGTTGTAGATGAAGGCAGTTTCCTGATGGATAAAACACTAAAACACTCATTGTATGATGGATGTAGACCACCTGTGGAATAACTCCTTTAACATTTGAGTAGAAATGTGTTTGTGTGTGCAATACTCATTAACAATCTTTTTAAACAATTGAATTTTTAATTTATATTTACACATGCTTTTTATTTATGGCTGGTTCACCTTTATTGCTTACCATATTAGAAAGAGAAAACATGTAATTTCAATACTATGATTTCCTGAATAAAAGTGTTTTCCCCTCAGAAAAACAGGGTTCAGTGAAATACATAATACTTAAAGCCAACTTTTTGTCAACCAAAAAATGCACCACTACTCGAAAGCTAGGACAAACTGTTATCTTCATACTCCAATGTGCAATGTATAGGTTACTGAGTTAATTAAGAAGTCTGGGGGTTTGAGGACAGAAGCTTTTGCAGGGCCTTGCAGATGAAATGCTTGATGGAAGTAGGGTAAACAGTCCATGTCCTGGGTAGGGGGTACACTTGGTTATGTTGGAGATTTGTTTCTGCAGCAGGACAGGTATAGTTGTAGACAGATAACCAGGGAGATGTGGTGATCCTTGTTCTCATCACTATTTGGAAGACTGAGCGGAAGCAGTCCTCTACCAGATGGAAGCTGTGGCTGTCCTCACCATCACCTCATCAAAACAAAGGTACTGCAATCAGAATTGTAGATTAGTGAAATGTTCAGTATTATGTAAGTCAAAACCTTCTCTAATATAAGAATACACAATACCAGACAAAAATTAAACCAAACAAGAGGACAGGCCTGCTTGTGCTAAAACAACAGATACACAGTTGTTACAATTCAAATATAAAATCTAAACAGTATATACCAATTAAAATTAAAATATTCTATTGCCTATCTTACTGTTGGTACATACAAACTTACACACCTTCACTCCTGAGCTGGGCAGCAGATGTCTGTGTACCAACAGTCTGCAGTGATTTCTCTGTTTGACAGCCTCCTTGCATGTGGGTAACTGGGATGTGTCCCCCTACAGTATTGAAAAGACAATGTTAAATTTACTGTAAATTGTATTGGTCCTACAAATATAATGGCTATGGTACAAGCTATAGGTAACTGACCAGATAAGCAGCAGTTATTGTAGAGATGTGACTAATTAGCAACTAAGCTTGCAACATAGTAATCATTCCAACTAATCATGTTAGATATTTGATAGAAGAATGACATAACCCCAAATCACAAGTTGATTTAGGCTGTGAAACAGGACGAGGTAATAACAAACATAACCGCGTTCATCTGCAGTTTATTATTGTAGCGATAGACCAGCTGTAGCTCTAAAGTGCAAAGGCCTAAAGGCATGCTAACGGCTAACGCAACACACAAACAAGAGCGGCAGCACGTCAACAGGACAAAAGCTCGATCCACCACTCACTACCTGTCGCCGATCGAAGGCCCATCGCTATTAGCTGTTCTCCCTACATTAGCTGTGTGATTGCGCCACTCGCTGTAGCCGTTAGCAAAGCTGATTAGCTTGTCTCACATGTGGGTTACCACATTTTAAAAAGACAAACTAACATATTGTAGCGGCCCAGGGTTTTCCCGACCTGAGCCGCTAAGGATTGTGGGTAAAGCAGCGTTTTTGTGTTTATTGTGAAAAAGTTAACATTAGCAGTTAGGTAATGTAAAGGTAAAGTTTGATTAATGTGGTTTGGCCTTTTGTTCATGTGGTTGCGGGGTGTTCCTTGTCGTGGTATAGTGTTGCACCCTGGGCGAGAAGAGTGTGCGTGTGGGTGACCCTCAGGGTGCAGCGGTGCATTGGGTGTGAAAAAATAAATGGGGTTGGCACTCTGCCAAGAGAGCACTCACAAAGAAGACATTGGCTTCCTGTCTCTTTGCGTGCACAGAAATATCTGGGGTCGTGCTGTGTATGGGACACAGATACTCCCCCTTATAGCTTGGCACTAGGATTGACAGTTAGCAGTTAGCCACCTTGGCTCATCTTAGTTCTCGCTCCTTAGCCAGGTGCAATACGATTAGCAGGGCCGTTACAATAATTAGACATCACAAGTAACAGGAGCCCACATAAGCACATTTGAAGGGGACAAAGGCTCGGTCGACTGGCTGTAGCCATTAGCATAGCTAGCTACTAACTTGCCTCACACATAGGTTACTACATTTTAAACGGACAAACTAACATTTTAACACTAGAACTACTGGGTTTTCTAAATATACCCATTCCCACTAGAAGGTGGTCAAATGATCTGCTCGGCTAGCTGAGACCCTGAATCATCTGTGAACAGCTGCCTTTGTTAGGTAAAGAGGGCCATCACTGACGCACTCTAGGTGGTGGGTTGCGTGGGCTTGCTGACCCTGCTCCTGTCTGCAAGGCTGCACAGTTCCTATGAGTCTATGAGTGACATCCACTGTTACAATGTTCAACCGCTATGTGCTTGGATTTACAACGTGAAAGGACGAGTGTCATTGTTGCGGTCTCACTGAAGGAAGCAATAAGATATCATCATCAATAATACAATAAGACAGTTTTAGATCCTTCTCAAATGTGGCGAAGCTTTGTTTTTTTACAAAACTAGTTCAAATATTGTTTGCACTGTAACTTCATCAAAAATTACAGAAAAGATGACAGTACACTCATCAAGTTTTAACAAATGTGGAATAAAAAATATAAACAGAAAACGCTTGAAAACGTTTTTTATATTCCGTTTATTTCGTTATTACTGCTTTCACCTGTAACACATAAAGTCATTGTAGAGCTACAACCATGTTCCTACAAAGTTAACCAGCTTTATTTCGTTATTCCCTCTTTCATGTCCGTCTGTTGAATGAAAGTGGGCGTGGCCATCCACGTCCCAGAGCGGTGACACTGGGGGAAGGGGAAACGCTCATCAACACGCAGGACAAAGATCTGCGTTTCTCTGCTGCTACAGCCTCGGCTGCGTTGGGTTGTTAGTGTCCCTTTCACCTCTACCACATGAAATGTGTTCCTGCTAAGTTGATCTTGAGCTGCTATCAGAATCGTCTTTATTCCCCAGGTTTGAACAGGGCAAACATTATTTTTATTTACAAAAAAATTAAAACGTTCACATGTGATTTGCCCGCTTTGATGTAGACAAAATTCTTGAAAGCGTTTTACATTACATCCCGTTTATTTCGTTATCCCCACTTTCATATCTGTCTGATAAATAAAAGTGGGCGGGGTTATCAGTCCCGTAGCAAAGGTAAGCGCTGACTGTGGGGGCTGGGCGCATCGACATACAGGACAAAGACCTGTGTTCCTCTGCCACAGCCTCCTCTTTCAGCCTGTTGCTTTGGGCCGTTATTCCCCCACTTACTGGAGCCACATGTTGACAAAGTTGACCAGCCGCTTTTATGTAGACACCAAACTCTATAAAGCATTTTACTTTACATTCCGTTTATTTCGTTATTAATATACATGTAATTGCAAATGCTGCTCTGAGCTCTTTTACTTTGATGAGTTTTGTGTCTACATGAAAGCGGGCAGAACAACGTCCATGCGTGTGTCACGCTGAAAGCGGCTGGTGAACCTCTTGGGAACATGGCTGTAGCTCTGCAATGACTTTATGTGGTACAGGTGAAAGGGAAAATAACGAAATAAACGGAAATATAAAATAGAAACGCTTTCAAGCGTTTTCTGTTTAAATTTTTTATTGCACATTTGTTAAAACTAGATGGGTGTACTGTCTTTTTTCCTAATTCTTAGTGACGTTACAGTGCAAAGCGTATGGGATTTTTTTGTAAATAAAAATAATTAAATAAACGGAAACGTTTCAAGCGTTTTCTGTTTATATTTTGTAAATAAAAATAAACCCGGTGAATAAAAACGATTCTGAAAGCAGCTGATCAACTTCGTAGGAACACATTTCATATGGTACAGGTGAAAGGGACACTAACAACCCAACGCAGCCGAGGCTGTAGCAGCAGAGAAACGCAGATCTTTGTCCTGCGTGTTGATGCGCGTTCCCCTTCCCCCAGTGTCACCGCTCTGGGACGTGGATGGCCACGCCCACTTTCATTCACCAGACGGACATGAAAGAGGAAATAACGAAATAAACAGCTGGTTAACTTTGTAGGAACACGGCTGTAGCTCTGCAATGACTTTATGTGGTACAGGTGAAAGGAGTAATAACCAAATAAACAGAATATAAAGCGGAAACGCTTTCAAGCGTTTTCTGTTCACCCAAACTAGATGGGTGTACTGTCATCTTTTCAGTAATTTTTAGCATTTGCATGTTGTTGTAAATGAATAACGAAATTAACAAAATCTACGTTTAAAAAAACTGTGAAGAGTTCTGTGTCTACATGAAAGCGGGCAGAACAACGTCCGTCTATGACTCACTGCCGAAAGCGGCTGGTGAAACATGGCTGTAGCTCTGCAATGACTTATTATGTGGTACTGGTGAAAGGGGAAATAACGAAATAAATGGAATATAAAACCGAAACGCTTTCAAGCGTTTTTTGGTTTATATTATATTTTTAATTGCACATTTGTTAAAACTAGATGGGTGAGCGGTGTACTGTCGTCTTTTCTGCAATTTTTAGTAACGTTACAGTGAAATAATGTGTGAACTTTATTTAGTTTTTTTGTAAATAAGCAAAGAAGCAAAACTGTCTTATTGTATTGTTGATGTTTTTCATTGCTTCCTTCGGTGAGACCGCAACAATGACACTCGTCCTTTCACGTTGTAAATCCAAGCACATAGCGGTGGAACATTGTAACAGTGGATGTCACTCATAGACTCATAGGAACCTGAGTAGGAACCCTGCTCTGCCTTGCAGGCAGCAGCAGGGTCAGCGAGCCCATGCGTCCAACCCCACAGAGTGCGTCGGTGATGGCCCTCTTTACGTAACAAAAGCGGCTCTTGGCAGGGTGCCAGCTGGAGCGTGGCGGACAAGTGATCACCCAGCCGTAGTTAGGGGTATATGTAAAGGTGTACGTCCCTTAGTAGTTCTAGTGTTAAAACATAAATATCAAGCATGTACTTACTTCAGTGAGTGAATGACGGACTATAGGAATAGATCCTTTTTTTCCAACAGGAGCCGTAAAACAAATCCAGCATTGTACGCACCCTTGTTTGAAATGCACATACGTATAAACGCTGAGGCAGTGTTTCTGGCACCGGTCCGTTAAAAATAAAAGTGACCCACAAAGTCCTCACTTGTTGATCCCTTGGTAAAGTGAATAGACTTTGGTGTTGGTTAGAACACCCAAGAACCGAACTATTTCTATGGGAGGACTTGGGCGCTGCCGTGCTCGTCTGTTCACGGTGAGTGAGAGGGGGGGAAATGGCGGAAGTCCAGTTTTGGTTCGGTGTCATTGTGGGGGTGGTGGTTCAGGATTTGCAGGGAGGACTTCCTACATCTGTGACGACAAGGGGGTCAAGGTTTCAGAGTAGGAAGAGGTCTGTCTCCATTGGATAATGTCTCAAAATGTGAAAAAAGGAGGAAATGCATTTCTACCGTGCTCAGTGTGTGTAAATGTGACCCATAGTCATAGGAACGCTCTAGAATGTCTAAAAAGTGGATGCATTGCATGTGACCCCTTTAATAATCACGCTTTGGCAGCATGAAAGTATCTTACTGGTTTAACTGATCTCATACGGATATTAAAAGTGGTAAAATAACTCGGTGGTCACGTGTGCAGTTTCAATCACAAAATGTGAAAAAAGACACAAAATGTGGAAGAACAAACATGTTGCTGTTATAATTAGTCGTAGATCTGAGTCCTAGCGTCATGTCATACTTAAACAGCCACCATCGACCATCGTTGTATAGAAAAATACGATCGTTATTACGGTCGTTTACACAAAATCTAAAATACGTGGCGCCACTACGGCCACTAGAAAATGTGTAGCGGATCATATTTAGTTAAGTTATGGCAGATTAAGACCTAAATGAGTAGCTGTTGTCCTACACAAACCGAGACAAACGCGTTAACGTGGCAGTGCGCGCAATGGATTTGTGGCAGTCACTTTGTGGTGCGATACCTGTCCTGGGTGGCGGTAATGCACCATTTAGTTGGTTTCCCCTCGGCATTTAAAAGACAAGAAGAAGAAGAAACCTCGTCACTTGCAAGAAGACTGGGACAAAAAGAGTGAGAGAACATGGTGTTATAACATACAAAGGACGGTGGGGTGATGATAACATGTGGTGGGAATAGGAACAGGGATGATGTGATCAGTAGGATGAGATTCGGGCATACTGGGTAAAACAGTACTAAAAGAATATTAGGAACGCATGAGACAGGAAGCAATGAGTGTGGAGCGTGTTCTCATACACTGTCCATCATACACAGCAAAGAGGCAGGATGACAGAGGAGGGACAGGCTTAAAGATGTTGTTAGATTACAGGGGTTTAGGAAACAGAGCGGTGCTTAGGATTGTAGTGAAGACGGGGTCAGTGGGTAGGATATAGTTGTTTTTTTACTTTAACACAGGAGGTAGCGGTAATGCACTACACAGTTTGCCAACCGCCATTGAAACAAGAAGAAGAAGAAGAAGAAGAATCTCGTCACTTGCTGCACGTTGGGCGTGTTTTCCTAAAATAGTTTCCTGTTTCTTTACAGAGATCTCGCAACACTGACTTTAGCAAGTGTTGTTTTGTTTCGGTAGTGAGGACCACGTTTCTGTAATAATGTGACGCGTAATTAACAAGTTAGTGGTTACGTAACAATATTTTACTACAGTTGACAATGGAGTCACTGAAGTTTAATGTTGGACAAAACAATTCAGCAGCGTCGGCCACGGAGACAAAGGTAACTGACGTTTCTCAGCAGTTTAGCTAGCTAGCAAGTCACCTACATAGACACAAGTTAGCAGTTTTGGTTACTGGTGTTTAAGATTAACGCGTTTCCAGTTTAACTGGTGACCGACTTCCGAATGCTGCACTGGTTGCTCTTAGTTACGGCAGCTGTTTGAAGCGGGGTCATTGTTTTTTAATGTCTTGTCTATATACAATCTAAACATTTTTTTACAGTTTTACAAAGCGTAATCTGACGCAGTTTGATCGTTGCTCGTGTTGTAGATACGGGAGTAGCTAAAAGGAAATAAGGACTGAATAAGTCTGCTGTTAATTGCTACGATCTTTAGTCAGTAAAATATAAAATGTTAAACCTCTGCATTCAGCCTTTGGAGTCTTGTTTTGCTTTAACGAGCTTTGCTGATTAAAAAAAATCTCATTCTGTGACATTCGCAAAAGCATAACTTTTACCAGGATTCGTTCCCGCTGTCACTTCAATTTTCTGGTATTATCATCCACTATAATACCGGTATAAATTTCTTTTAGTTTTTCATAAAGGTTCTACTTTCACTTGTACCTTGCTAAACGCTTGTCTACTTCAGCGAAAGGCAAGCTGGCAATAGACTGACACAAGTAGAATTAAGATATCCAGCATAAGTGAGACATCTTGATTTATTCTATTGTACCTTTGACAAGCCAGGATTAGCAGAAACAGCTAAGTCAAAACGAAGAGGTCAACACATACTTTGTTAATAGATAATTCAGTTAATTATATTTATTAAACGTATTCTAACAAAAAATTATTCTAGATTTAGAGCAACTTGTAGAACCTTTCTTCTATAGAATATAAGTAGTATTAAAAATAATGAATAAAGCAGTGCTTCAGAGAAATTATCATTATTCACATAGCACATTTTGTCCATCTAATTTGTTTACCTTTCGTCAGTGTATTAATCAGCATACATACATCAGGTTATGATTTTATTACAATGTTCTACTAAAAAAACAGGCAAACGTAAAGTAAACAAATATTTCAACAAGGCCATTTAGTTATGTAATTGTTTAGAAAAATGTACAAATAATGCAAATAGAAAATTAAAAACATATATAGAATAATTCCAAATGTATGCAGTCAATTTAAGGTCACACTAAATTTGTGCATAACCAGATCTGTGCCTGCGTAAACTGATCCGTGCGTGCTTTGTACATGTAGACTTAAGTGGGGCTATACCATGCTTACACATACAAATTAGGTAAAATAATAATAAATAATAAAATTAATTTACAAGTACAATAACATGACTCGAATTTGACTCCACTATTCGATTGGCTAATGAACAAGGATGTTGTCGCAGTTCTTTGATATAGCACAATAGGTTCTGAAAGCTCTACAAGCAGCAACAAGTTAGTCAGCTGAGTGATGACTTTATTATATTCATATTCCTGTGTATAAAGTGTGACTTTACTGTCCTGATATGAGAAACGGGTGTTTCTATCGGTGGTTAAGGTAGCATGTTAGCCCGTATGCTATTAGTAATGCCGTGCTCGTACGCTGCAGTGTGTAGTCGAGGTGCGTACAGTTCAGTAAAGCTGCTATTGTGACTCCGTCTAATCACTCATCAGACCACAATAAACATGTTTGCTTTAGGTGAGCATGTTCAGTTTAACAATGCAATTAAACTTATTAAAATTAGAGAGTATTTTGTGTAATTTATTGTAATAAAATAGAAAACAAAAGATGATGAGGAAAGCAAATCAAAAATATTGATTTGCACAAACACTACCCCAAAGAAAAACCCAAACCCAACCAAAGCTGAACTAAACCAGCGCTGGAGAGACCAGAATATACAGCACGAGGGTGTGATGCAAAGAGTAAATGCCTTCATGAACTTCTGATTCAGGACTCTTTTGGTTGCTTTGGAGGAGAAGATGGAACAGGTGGGATTTCCCAACACCCTACCAGGGTATAATAGGCTGAATTCTCTGGAACAAGAATAGTAGTAGTAATAGTAACGTTTGTTTACAACAGTCTGAAAAGCCTGTGGTATGTTAGTAAAGAAAGATTGATGTGCTCTTGAGTAGAAAGCAAACAGTTGTTGGAGTAGCCCTAGTGAGAATTGAGTCTGAGACATTTTCATGTGTTGATGTAATTATTGAAGTTAATTTCGCTATATTACTGACCTTGAAATTGATTTAGATAAAGTTGTTGAACGTGCACATTAATTTACACCATTTACAGGATTCTATATTAACTGGTATGTGCTGGTGATGCCAGAGGCCATACCAATGTAAGTAAAAAATGCTTAGCTCTTAATGTTGTTTGTGTGTTCTCAGGCCAAGCTGGTGTGCGCAGCATACAACCAGAACTACACCTGTGAGTCGGGTCACTGCTGTGGAGAAGCGGCGTGCTGCAGTTACTACTATGAACTGTGGTGTAGGTTACTTGTGTTCTATTCAAAGAGTCAGAATGACCTCTCTTTGTATAAGAAAATCATGAAAAAAAAATCTTGGATTTTGTCAACCCGCTCATAAGCTGTGAATTTGTATTTTTTTTGGTGCTAAAGTCCAGACTGACTGGACTGACTTGTTTTCTTTGCTTCTAGTTAAACCCTCTGGCTTTATTTAAAAAATATACATTACACTTACCTGTACACCAACTTTGCATCAGTCCTGGCCATGCAAACCAAATTGTCTGTTAGAACAAATAGTAAAACAGTACAAAATCACTTGCCTCTGGCTACTATTTGAATTTGGTATATTCTTTTTATTTTTTTGTCATATAAGTTTAAGTTTTTCTCTGTTATTTTTCAAAGCATAATTGACCAATTTTGTTAAATCATATTTCTTACTTAAAAAGAAAACTATTGTTACTTATTCTCCCTTGTCCAAAATCAGACAAATACATAATTGTGTAGAAACAAGTCTTGAGTTTAAAGTGAACCAAAATTGTGATTTAATGATTTAATACTGTAAATACTCCTACTGTACTGTAAATAACAAGGAATGAAAAAAAATACTGGAAAAATACTTTTTCACTTGGCTAAAATGTACCACAATTGGATGTTTACAACATATTACTAATATTTATGAAAATGTGAAATGGAAAACATGGAAAACATCTGACAAAATACCTGAGCCTTGGCGAATATCATCCCATGTGAATTAACACAACTAAAAGTTAAATGGTCACAAATGTCCAGCAGAGTAGAAGCAGAGTGTCACAGAGCTGGAAACAAAGTGAAGGCAGTGTTTAGAGTGATTTAATGCAGTTGTCCAGACAAAAAGGTTACAGCCGTCAGTGATCTACTGACTTCATCTAGAAGCCTATCTCTGCTCCTCTGGAAGCACATGGATGCTCTAATGAAGGAGAAGCCTGAAGGCCTTTGTCCACTTGTTTTACATTTAGTCCTAATGCTGCAGCTGGGTCCTGAATCTAATCTTTCACTTACTAACTTTGTGCCTATACAGACAAACCAGTCTTTAGAGCATTGCTCAGAATATGTACCAACTGTTTTGACATGTGTACTGTGGTTCCTTCCAGGGTTCTGGTTGGTGTGGGCTCTAATCGTTATACTGTCACTCTGCTGTGTGTGTCAGCACTGGCGCTCCAAACAGCGCTTTCAGCAGATGCGCCGGCAGAATGAGATTAACCTCATTGCCTACAGAGAAGCTCACAGCAACTCAGAGCTGCCACTCTTCCTCAGTAAGTATCTGTGAGTGGAGCTGCTGCATCTGAACTCACTGGCCACTTTATTAAAGAGGTACAGTTTTAAGGGTTTTACTAAGAGCCCCTGTATTTTTTCAAAATCAGGAGATTCTGAGAGCTTTAGCCTCTGAGGGATCTCTGCCTGCACCGGTTTTACTCCTGGTCACCAACCCCTCAGCAGCACAGAAAGCATCCCTAAAACTTCCACTTGAACATATACAGATGACAGCATCATAGAAACATACTGACCACTGTATCCTATATTAGAAAGAAGAATATTTTGTTATGTGACAAACTTGTAACACAAGTATGATGTGTAATAGTGAGAAGTGTCCAAATGTTTTACTGTCCATAGTAAATGTTACATACATATGTTTACTTTTGCAAAACTGTTTAAAATCATTATACATCAGTACTTTTAAATTTGATGTATGATCATTTTATAGCAGTTTATATAAGTGTGGCAAAAATGGCCACAGGGGTCTCCAGTGTATACAAAATGTGTATTTTCTGTATTAATGAAAATAGAAGTGAACGGACAATAGATTTCAAAAATTCAACTAAATAGAAACATTTTTGACAAAAGTCATGCCGGCAGTTGTAATGTGGCCAAAATGACTAGCAAGTGAAAAAGAAAATGCCAAAAAATGCCTGAGGGAGGCATGAGGGTTAAAATATGGATTTATTTTTTTATAGCCTGTAGAAAACAGTATAGAAGTGAGGGTGTCACATTTAATTCTTAACTTCCTATGTCTTCCAGGGTTCTTACCCACCTACTTGCTGCCAGCTTATGAAGAGGTCGGTGACCGCCCGGCCACACCACCTCCTCCCTACTCCCCTCTTGAGTCAGCACCTCAACCAGCAGACCTGCCTGAAGAATTTACTTGCCCCTACTCAGCTATTTCCATCCCCAGTGATACTGATGCTTCTACTCCAGAGATCACGCAGATCCACCTTCGGAGTGCCTTTACTCCCACCAAGGACTCCATGCAAGGCAGGTACCGACACATCACTGGGGATTCTGGGATTGTAGTGTGTGATGACCAGCAGCTCTGGGATCAGCATGGCTTTTTAGAAAGCGAAGAGGAGGGAGAGGAAGAAGCAGCAGGGCGCTTGGTGGCGGACCTGCACCATCTCTAAAATTAGGAACTTTGAAAACAAAAATGGAGCTGTCCAACCAGATCTGCCTTTAAGCTAGCTTGCAGTGATGTCATAATTTTAGCTTCAGTTCTCAGGGATATGGTCTGTTAGTTGAACACAGACCTGGAGATGATACAAGTCACACAACTTATAAGTTTCTTTCTTCAGCTTGTGGTTTGAAATAAAGCCTACACAAAGCTCTCCTGCAAATATTGAAGTTTATGGGATGCAGCACTGATATTTGTGTCTATCAATGTTTAAATTGCTCTATTAATGTCAGCTGTGATTTCTAATGCACATTTGGGTTCTTTTTAAATAGGTAAACTACAGCGATATCAGAGTCTCTTTCAAGAAAAGGTATCGAATAAAGACTGTTGTCATTATGTTGTCAGTATTCTGCTAAGATTGCTTTTATCTGTCATTTTAAAAATTCACAAGCAAATGATGCCGTGTCTTACCAAACATTTTTGAATCATCATTTTTGAGTCAGGACAGGTGGTAATAGAGGTTTACCGGTTTTATACTGTATGTTAGTCATGCTCTTGATTCGTACTTGAAACTTTTGTTAATGATTGATCATCTTAAATCACAATACAGTATAGCGTGTATCCTTTAATGCGCCAGTCCTTACAGTGTTTGCACCCATGTCAGAACTGACAGATAATAAAACATTAGTTTAGCTGTTGACACCACCTTTATGCCCCACTCCTACCGCCTCACTTCTCTGATTGTGATCATGTTCAGTCCTCCCATCCCTTCTAAATTTGTGCTGTATGTCAAGCTTAAAGAAGATGTTCTGGTTCCACTCATTACAACAACCAACATCACAATGGCAGCAGCTTTTAAAATGGAATAACTAAGACACGTTCTGTGAATGATGTATGTTTTGTATTTTGTATAAACTATACAGTAAGTGACTATCTTGTGAAACACAACAAGTAAAATGACTTAATACAGTTTGTCAGGTTTTTTCTTTACACCCTCAAATTCTAAAATCCCCTTGTTCTACTAGAAGTGCACTATCACCATAAAGAGCTGTGTACTTTTACAGTGTAGTTTAGGATTTATCAGTATTTCAAAGTACCATGTCATACTGTAATACAGTCAATTTTGATGGTGAATAACTTGACTTCGGTGCATAATGCCAGGTCTAGACCGCTTTCTTCTTGTGTGCTATCACCACACAAAGCCCTGTGTACCTTTACTGTATAGCCTAAGATTATTATTCGAAAGTACCATGTCAGCAGGTCTTTGTGGGCTAATAGCACACGTCCTATAGAACAAGGAGAAAGTGGTCTGGTCTGGCATTATGCACAAAGTCAAGTTATTAATCATTAAAGTTGACTTTAATGATTAATAGCAGCTGGAAAGAAATCTTACTAAAGCAGATGTTTATCTAACAACACTGTTGCCAAATTCAAGCAGATGATTCCATCATCTTTTGCCTCATTATCTTGTAGCTACGCAAAGGAGAACAGTCATCTTAATCTTATGAACAGGTTGACTGTCTTGTACTGTAGATGATTTTACAGCTTCTCTACGTACAATGTTAGACACAGTGGCTCCTCTGAAGAAGGCAGTGAATAAGATTGGTTGTGCCCTAATGAAGAGATGTAGACACACATTTTGGAGCAGGGTTTAAACCAGTAGGCCAGATTGTTTGGACGGTATTAAAATATTACATTAATACTAAGACTGAAACACAGAAGAAATATGACTATATCCTCAAAAGAATTGTTGTGCCTTGGGAAGGACATGTAGACACACATGTTGGAACAGGTTTTGAACGAGTAGGTCCTATGGTTTGGACGCTATTAAATTATTAATTTCTTGAAAAGCCGAATAATTTATCGACGGTCCCTAAGTCAACGACTTCATTTACGGAGCGTCTCGTTCTGTGTTCGCGTAGCGAACGGACGGCTTGTTTAAACACGGACCGCTTGTCTGGAGGTACTTTCGGTCCAATGTCTAACGTCAAATCAACTTCACCTCGATAATACTTGTGATTTCAAAGCGAAGCTTAGCAAACCACACTCCAAAGACTGGACGCAGACGTTCAACATTCTACACGTTATTGACTAAAGATCCTAACAGACTTATTTAGCTACTTCTGCATCTCCTACACGAGCACGGGTGCGTCAGCGCGTCAGATTACGCCTTGTAAAACTGAAGACTTTAGGTCGCGTGCAGACGACGCGCTGGCGTTGCAGAGGTTCCTCGTGATTCGGAAGGTGCCCTGGTGAACATCTAACCATCTCTCTATTGACGAGGCTTCCTCCCTTAAATGCTGACTGTGTAACTGTCTTTTCCCCAATTAACACTTTTTATTTGTAGCAGTTACTTTTCCAGCCTTTTGAGGTTAATCAACAGCATGTTCTTTGCTTTTGTTTTTGGTTAATCGGTTTTTGTTGTGGTTTCTGAGATGAAGACTCGTGAAGGAGGTCCGGCAGAAGGCGATAAAGTAACACAGTGCAAAAATTAAATAGAGAACGAGAAGCCACAGCAGGGTGCGCATGCGCTGTATGTGAACTCTGGCACTAGTGAACGGGGACCTAATGGTGAGTAGTGTGCTGTATGTCTGTTGACGGTATGTGTGTGTATATACAGTATATATATATGTATACATATATATCATGGGTTGCGTCTCAGCAGAGAGCCGCCCACAGCCGCCATGTTCACTAATGTGACGTTGAGCAGTGGGAGCACGTGCTGTGCAGCTGCAGGCGGCTGCTGCAGCCTGGCAGGTGCGGCTTTGACGTTCTGTATGGGCAACATTTGCATCTGTGTGGAGCCGTTTCCACCTCTGACAGGAAAATGTTTACGACAAAGTGTGAAGTCATGTTTTCTTCACAGGAAGTGGATCACCGCTACCTTTAGTCTAGTCTAGTTTTGCAGCATAAAGCTAGTCTTCTTGTTTCCCTTGGGCCGTTTTTTTCTCAGTATGTTTTGATCACTGTCTATTTTATGGTTCACTGTGGATTTCATGGTTAGAGTTTAGTGTCTCAAAGGCAGTAGATGAAGGTTTGTTCACTAGCTGCGTTTTGAGGAAGTGTGTTATGATGCAGGCTGCAGCATGTAGGAAGTCTTAGAACCAGTGGTGTGTAACAGTAAGATGTGTCCAAACGTATTTTGTGTGTTTATGTATGTATGTAAATATGTATCATATTGTAAAGCAGAATATCTGACTATAAAATATTTGCAGTAAAATAAATAGACGGGACTGTTGACATCTAGAATGAGTTTCGTCCTACGTTTATATCTGGAGGTAACTTAATATCACACCTGAAACCTGACTTGGCCATCTTGGTCTTATTTCACCAAGTTCATTACAGACATTGAGAATTTATATAGATTAGATGATCATTTCAATTCAGTTTACTAGTAAAGCAACTCACAACATTTGTCGTCTCAAGGTACTTGATAGTGTTACAATGTGTAATTATATAATGTATATGGAAACAAATCCCACTTAAGCAGCATAAGGTAGCAGTGGAGAGGAAGAAACCTCCTCTTGAACAGAACCAGGATCAAAATGAGACACCAGCTTCCTTGATGTGTTGAAGTTACAGTGAACACAAAAATGAACAGGTGATAGAACTCAGGCAGCAGAGCAAGGTTGGAAGGTCGGCGGATCAGTAACTGCACGATGGAACATTCAGTTCTGGGACTGAGGACACCAGAGCAAACAAATTCACTTTTTTGCTGGTAAAACCTTTCTGACTGATAAAATCTCTTTCTGTAAAATTTTAGCACAGCACTGTGTGTTCATCTGGACTTTATCTGGTAATTGTATACCATATTAATAAACATCATGCCTTATTGTAATATATACCTCTACAGTAGCATACCCTGATAGCCTCTGTGTGTTCAGCTCTAGCCTCCCACGCAGTGCAAGTTGTTTAAGATGACAACTTCATGGAGTGACCGTCTGCAGAACTATGCCGAGCTTCCAACCAACATGGACGGCGTGACCATGAAGAAGTATCGACGTGAAGCGCACCACAGGTACATGTACATGCAAAGTTGTTTCAAATTAGCAAGTTGCTAACTTTTAGTTTCATGTTTCCTTAAAATTGTACTTAATCTTAAAGAGGAAAAATTATGAAAAAAACACTTCCTTCCAAGTCCTTCTAAATCAAGTGCCAATAAAAGTTGTTTTAATTTATCTGGATTGTTAGATCCATGGCGTAAGAAGACATTTCATCTGTAGCAAAATCTAAAAGTCATTTCAGTCATTTCAGATTATCAATAGATGAGTCCCTTGCATGGTCACTGTGGTACAGTAGCTGTGTTTGAACATCACTCTAACTCTTTCCGACCCAAACTGGAAATCTCAGAGGCAAATTTTGCTTTCTATCCTGTCCTCCTGTCACATTTTAGTTTTCTGTTTTAGCCTGATTAGTCTGATTAAAGGGTTCACCATTGTTCTGGGTTCCATGGGTTCACATTCTCTCCCTTTGTGGGAGTGGCTAATACAGATTCCCTTTCCTAGACCAAAGGCACCGGGTCTTGATTCGTTTGACCAAAGCAAATTAAATCCCATCCATGTACAATAAACAGATTTTGCCCTTTGTTCCTCTAGCTTTGTTCTTTCATTATTAATTAACAAAGTTAAATTAATTAATCTAATCAACTTTAACAGTCAATGATCAACAAAACCAATGCACACAAACTTAAAGGGATACTTCACAGCTGAAAAGCAAGGTTAGTGCATTTGAGGGTATCTCCTTCACCTGCATATGAAGAAATTTGTAGAAAGAAACTACACAGTAAATGTCTGCAGATCTTGTGAGAAGTATTCATTACTTGTGATATGCATAATGTAAAACTTATTCCCTGGCTTGTAATGTTTATGGCAATCACCAATCTGAAAGCATGAGGCCCCAAAGAAAAAAAAACTACAGAAATAGCAGTTTTAACATGTTGACGTTACAACATTATCTTTTTTAACAATAATTGCACAGTAACTGCTGCAGTCTTGCAGCAGTCACACAGTTGCCGTGGCTGCAGTGAACTGGACACAATGCTTTTTTGCCCATTGTAGGAATTAAAATACTGCTCATGTCATGGCCTCATAGGACTTAGTCACAGTATCTGTTGGAAAAATACTGCATTTAATCATTGAAACATATTTTGCTGAAGCCTCGTTAGCTGTGCTATAGCCTTGAAGTTTTCTCCCTTCTGCTCTGCAAAAAATAGGGAGTACCGGTGTGTAGCATCCTTATCTGATGTGCCCAATGCTTGCTTTGTGCAGGAAATATTTCCCACGTACTGTGTGACTATGCACCTCCCAGAATGCAATACATATTATGAGCTGAATCCCTGTCTTCTCTTCAGTGAGAGGAAGTTGCCTTTGCTGTAAACTGCTCACTCCTTGCAAGTAAAATCCTGATGAAGGTCTCAACTGATTGTGTCTGCTTTGTTTAAGATTTACAAAGGGAACTAACAATTTCCCTAACAGTATCACTCTCAGCAGTTGCTCCTTCCAAGTTGCTACAGTCTGTGGACTGCTGGAGGCTGCCTTCACGCGCTGAGCTCCTCTGTTTTCAGCTCTACGTCATACACTGTCTTCTTCACTCTGTATTTGTGCTGCTCCATCTCTCGTGGTGGGACATAGTTATACGTCTCCAGTTCTGTCCCAATCAGTCTGCCGGGGGTTTGTTTGCTGCCTAATGTTGCTATTACTTTCTGTTCTTTTCCATCTTTGAGGGCTGCAGAACTACAGTGGTAGGAATAGCAGCATTATTTCAGTGGTACAGTATATTAATGTGTATTCTCCATTACAAAGCTTTCCAAGGGATTCGTCTCAAAACCACCCTGCAATGAGGTATGCCATGCTTCCCATTAGTTTTGATGTCCACAGTTTGCATGGATGCGCCATCCATGCAGACTGTGGTTGTGAGTTGGCAGCCTCGCTGTTGAGGCATCCTATTTGTCGTGACAAATTTGGTGTGAAATCCTTCTCGTGCATTTTTTTAACTTTCCTTTATTACCCATCTGTTACTGGGAATCCACATTTCA
Organism: Betta splendens; assembly: GCF_900634795.4. NCBI lineage: Eukaryota > Metazoa > Chordata > Actinopteri > Anabantiformes > Osphronemidae > Betta > Betta splendens. The sequence continues at coordinate 1,514,927 of NC_040895.2, forward strand.
ACTCAAGTGTGCAGTCAGAGACAGATTATGTTCACACTGAATCTCAGCCATGTTAAAGGTGCAGTGTGGTGTTGTAAATGTGTATTTATCTGTTCTCTGTGTGAGTCGCTGGTTGGCAGTGATTCTGTGGAGATGAACAGTGCCTATGAAGGTATTCAGCTCAACAACTCCAGAACAATGAGCATTTTAAATGGTTGGGTTCATAACACATAAATAAATGGAGAGACGACTTTCCATGACATAAAATTTTGACAGCTCTAGGTCAAAGGTCACCTGCACCCGCCAATGTCGAGTCTCAGCAATGTCAAGGGTCACCTGCACTCTAACCCTAAATGTCAAAGTTCTGCAGCGTCAAAGGTGCAGGTGGTACATTAAAGGTGAACTGCCCCTTCACCCTCTCAAGTTATAGACTGCACGTCCATGGCAAAGGGTGGTGTGATCATCAGATTACACCAATTATGTGATACACCCGTTACCCTCCGCCTCCTCGCATGTATGGCTTTATAAAGACGTGGCTATGAGGGTTTTTGGGTGATCGGAGACCATCGTATATGGGAGAAAAAAAAATGGCTGGTTCTCCTACAGTAGAGGACTCTGACAGTATCATCAGCAGTGTGAACGTGGGGGTTGCGGTGGAGACTCAGCATCAGCGTAGGGCTCCTAAGACAAAGCTGCCATTGTGCCGCATGCAGAGAGCAATATCTTTCCAGAACGAGTTTAAGCATAAATCTGCCTCTTGCGTTTATGTATTTCACTATACCACGGGGAAGCTGTATCTTTATCAGCTCAAAGAACGCAAAGTGTTTTCCCCCACACCATAACGATGCCTGTCATAACGAATGATTGGAGCGTTCTAAGCGGCATCATAGCTGGATATGAGAGAGCTCTTTGAAAGAACGGACGAGGAGAAATCAGATGAGGAAGATGAGCCGGTTGACAAGAAGAGGAAAGATGGCCAGAATGAGGAGGAGCAGGGATAGAGCGATTATGGGTATATTCGACATGGAGGAACCTAAGCCTTAAATACTCAAGTTTGTCTGGAGAAATAGAGACTCCTCCACCAACCACTAGAGTAAGCATACATGAGCCTGGAGGCATAAACAGATGGCGTCAACACAGCAGAATCCAGCAGGTCATCAGCATGTCATGCTGAGAGTGGTTGGAATTATTCGATAAATGGGGGGGCTTAGATTGCTTTTCTGTTTTGAATGAGCACCTCGCCCCTCTCTTCTCCGGGGGATAAATAGAGGACTATGACTCAGGCTCTCATCAAGCAAGCAAGCAGACATGGCTTCTCCGCACTAACTCATGCCTCTGCCCTCCCCAACACAATCTGTGGATAGTGCCTGCTACAACGGCAATGATGACGATGACGACGCTGCCTTGACATTGACATGGATCAGCGAGAGGCCCTCGCTGGATCTGGGGTCTGACAGACACAGCGTGTTCGACAACAAGGAGTAGGAGAAAGCGGCAGCCCCCTGATCAATCATCTCGCTACTGAAGGAAGGCCTCCAATCCATCACAGAGGAGGAAGCGGCATGCAGGGACGAGCTGGACGGGCCCATGTAATGGTTGTTTCTGGACATTTTGAAGGCCTTTGTCGGTCCTGTACATTGTAATTTACGATTACCATAAGGTTCTCTGCAATGGCTGCCAGACTTCGCATCCCAGCCAGTTGCAGCACACCTATTTGGGATCCCCACGTACTTTCTGGGGAGACATTATGAGGCTCTGAAGAAGCGGGTTTTGACCAGCAGCTTCACCGTTGCTGCGATAAGGTTGCTTGAGTTTGTTGCTGAGCCCAAAAGATTTAAAGAATGTTGGAAAGGTTTCGGGGGATATACAAGATGAAGTGGTGGGAGGCTCTATTGCAACAACGACAAGACCTTCAGGGGGTGTGATTTTTGGGAGGGGCACTTTAGTGATAATAGTTTGTAGATCATTCTACTTTCATTTATTTGTTTTGTGTACTCATTCTAGTTGAATTAATCATTGTATGTATCCATTCTAGATGCATTAATAATTTTGTGTACTCAACCCCCATCACATGTATTGTAATCACATTTGTATGCATTTATTCGTTTTGTATATTTTTTATAATGTAACTACACCATTTATTATTAAAAAAAATGTGAACTTGCTGAAGTGAATGAATGAAAATATATAATATTTAATAAAGTAAAAAGGTTTTGTATTCAGAGAAGGGTTTTTTGGTCAGGAGAGATGCCTCCTAAACTGGAAAACTTGATGAAGCAGGTTATTATAACCCATCTCATCCGGGCAGTTACGGCGGAGTGACTTCTTTACACAGGGTCATAGAGCAGGACTCTGGCAAGAAAATAAGTGTGTATCGCATCACTGCTTTCAGTAAAACAAGACGCGTACACGCGCATAAACCTGTAAGGATCTGTTTTCTTAGAAACTGGGTGTTTGTGTCCAGTGTGTCTGAATCAATTTCAAGCCAATCTCTTTGACATGCAGGCCCTAGCGTCATACGAGGGTTATAAATTTCTGCTGATGGTTATTGATGTATTCTTTAAAAAAAGGGGCACAAAAGAGGTGACAGACGCTTTGAGTCCGTTCTTGGCAAGCACTGAACTCCTAAATCGATTAAGACAGACCAGGGAAAAGAATTTTGCAACAAGCTATTTAAGACGCTGATGAAAAAACACGAACATCTGTGTGACGTCTGAAAATGCTTTAGAGGTATTTCAGAATGTGTACGGCTCCTACAACTAGAATGAATGCTTCCATGCTGAATGTATTACTGATGAATTGCTGAAAGTAGCTGAAACATTTAAAACATAGCTGAAAATAGCATGTAAAGTATAGATGAATGTACCTAAAGAGAATTTTAAGTTGTTTAAACAGAGCTGAATATTTGCAAAAGAAGCTGGAGTAGTTGAATTTCAAATTGAGAAAACTTGAAAAACATTTGCTGAAGATAAAACACTACTGAAAATGAAAAAAGTGTGTAAAGGTTTTCTTGATTTGATTCAATTCAATTTTATTTATATAGCGGCAAATCACAACAAAGTTATCTCAAGGCACTTTACAAGGTAAGGTTTAAGACCTTACACAACTAAACCCAACAAATCCCACATACAGCAAGCCTTTAATTAATTGACAGCCACAGTGGAAAGAAAAAACTCCCTCTCTAACGAGGAAGAAACCTCCAGCAGAACCAGGCTGAATGTGGGCGGCCATCTGCCTCGACCGGTTGGGGTGAGGGGGGAGAGAGAGAGAGAAAAGCACAGCAACAACAACACGCAAAACAGAGCACAGGCAGGATGGTTGGACCAGGGACTGGACACAGGCAGGATGGTTGGACCAGGGACTGGACACAGGCAGGACGGTTGGACCAGAGACTGGACACAGGCAGGATGGTTGGACAAGAGACTGGACACAGGCAGGATGGTTGGATCCGCAGCTGCCCATCAACGACACAAAGCTCGGAGTCCAATGATACCTGTAGGTGAGGACAGAGTGGGGTAGGGGGTGGGGTTAGTTAAGTTAAGACAAGGGTAGTTATACTGACTATACTATACCTTAATCTCTCAAAACAGCTAACTTTAATATTAAATAGTTTTCAGTTCATCTAAAAGTTGTGGACATATTCAATATAGATGAAAGTAGCGACAGAGGAAGTAGTAGAATTTTGAATTAACTTAAGTTAGCACTTTGGAGAAAGCATCTGCAAGTATTTGCTAAACAGTAAAACAGTCTCAATAATTATTTAGAATTAACCAGTCAGAAGCAAAGAATAGTGCTATTGAAGGTAAAGATTTGGATTGGTGCTTTTCTTTTGAAAGGATATGAAGGAAGTGTGTGCCTAATTACTAAACTGCAAAAAAGGCATATAATAAAGTCATAATAAACCCTTTGAAAGCAGAAATATTGCTATATAAAGCTGAGGATCTAAATTTGTGAAAGATGTGTGTGTTTAATTGCTAAAGTGTAAAACAGCGTGAATGACTATTCACAGATGACCCCCTTTTTAATATACCTGAAGGTTGCCGATGTGTTAAATATATAACTCAATTTATGTGATGGAAATCAATGTAGTTATTATAAGAACTGAATGCATAAACATGCCTCCAATAGGTATTAAAACCAGATCTCCTACTCCCGAGTCAAGTACTTATACCATTGAGCCACGGGGTATAAGTGGTGGATGAAGAAAAAGCTGAAGCAGTTGAAAGATTTTCTACAAAAGCTAATGATTTTGACTTATGCTTTGAAAGATGTGTGTGCTTAACTGGTAAAGTTAAAACAGTGTCACTAATTAATTATCCATTCAAAATCATAAAACTTGCTAATAAGCAATTAGATTGCTTTTATTGTGAAAATATTTTGAGAGAGGGAGTGTGGGTTTTTATTATACTGTAAAATATTCTAATTAATTATTAATCAGTTGAAAGATTACTAAAACTACCTGATGAGTTGAATGTATAGTTGATCAGATCTGCAAAGAAAAAGTTGCAAAGCTGAATGTGTACAAATAAAACAATAGCAGTTTGATTTCAATATAAATTATAATATCTTTATAATTACGGTCTTGCAAATCCTTCTTCTGAACCTTGTTGACTAGACTAGTTCAAGTCAGGTTTTGAACCAGAAATTTCTACATCAGAGTCATGTTCTTTTGCCACTCAGCCACTCAAGAGTATTGGCTTTATCTTTAATTCTATTGTATGTTTCACTGTGGGAAAAAAGTGACATAAAAGCAAAAAAGTCCCTGGTTTATCAGATTGACAAGCAGCACAAAAATCAACTGCTTTGGCAACAACCTCCAATAAGAGCTGAGACAGGGGGATGGACCCGCAGACCTTTGCTTGCTGAGACCATCACTCTACCAACTAAGCTAGCTGACCACAGCACAGCATGTGACAGAAAACACAGGGTCAACGCCCCCTCGCCGTGGGGGTGGCAGGCCTGTTTACGGAACGATAGAAGCCGTTCATTTTGGCTAAAGTGTGTCAGTCTCTTGACCTACCTTTGGGAAGTCCTTCGAGGAAACAAAAACATTGGGACTCCTAGTCATAAGGGCTCACCAGGCTGCTGCTTTGCCATGTGAAACGTGTTCAGCTGCGCCAAATCTGTTCTATAAAAGATTACAATATTATGCCGAAAGAGGTCTTCAAATTTCTCCACATCTGTGAAACACACTGGGGTCTGGTCTTTTAAGGCAGCCTGTCTCTGAAGCTCTCGCCCTCTCCTGTTGGCCTTGCCATCTGTGATTTCTGGATAGAGCAGATGAGCTAGATTGATTGCAAAACATCATGATGTCATGATGTAAATGAACCTCCGCTTTTTTTGAACAATTTCACAGGCTAGGTTTTTCTCCACCAGTCTTTTACCCACAGTGGGCTCATTGTCTCTGTGCGCAGGGCCCACCTCTGAAAGGGGTTCATTGTCTCTGTGTGGGTACGAGCTTGCACCCGGGCTAGGGTTTTGCAACCTCTCAATTAAACTGTTTACATTGTGTTTTAATTGATCGAAATCAGAAACATACTCATCACCCTCACGTGAAAAATCATTGTTACAACCCAGGGAGTAGACCAGAGACATGCTTCCGTCTCCCACCACCAAATCTGATCTGCAATAATTCTAATTCAGCCTTGAGTGCTTGTAAATCATTGAGATGAGAGTTTTCATCAGACATCTTGTTATTTAATAATCAGTGGAACAACATTCGAGCATATCATTCATATTACAACAGCGCTTTGAGCTGTTCACACAATGTAACGACCCTGCTGAATTACGCCCCAGACGATGCGGGCGACTGTTTGCTCAATTTGGTGTAGCTGGAACGCCACATTGATGCAAAAGTCTCCGCTTTCTCTGTCCCTTCACCTTCTCCTCCGTTTACGACGCTCAGAATCGGAATGAATATAGGGACCAGTTAGTTACATTCCAAAGAGCGCCAAAGTTTAAAAAAATAAATAAGCGCATAGCCGTGATCCGCCAAGGGGATCAAAAGTCACGGTCACTGAATCCACCGTAACAGCGAAACTGGCTAGCTCGTCCTCGTAGTGGAGTTCAACCATATGTTTGATCCAGAATCTGACTCTGAAGTCAAATGGGAGGAAGTGGTCAATCTTTTACTGATGTAAGGTATGTCTCAATGGCAATTTAAAATTTCTTTCAATTTATTGATTTTTATAATATGCAACTTGATTAGCGCCTGCTAACGCTAATACTAATAGTTGCCAATAAGCAGCCTGAATTAATACAACAGCATATTCATAACACAACTATAGCTTATTTGGGAGCATAGCTTGATAAACTAATATAAAGTCATTTTTACACTTTGAATTCTTCTTAGTCGTGCTGCGTCAAAATATTTTCTCCATAATGGGGTCTTTAGCTGCAGCTTATATTTTGCCATATTTGTCTGTAATTAGGTGCGTGTGTGTCAATTTGGAGACAGTGAATGCCTACCGATGCATGGTCTGACAGCAGCTGTTGCTGTCAAGATATTGCACATGTTTAATACTTTTAATATCTTTACATGTTATTTGATATTACAATTTTGATAAACCTTACCTCAAGACGCCTGAACCAGTTGCCAAACCTACTGTCATGTATGGTTGATGATCCAGGACTGGAGCCAGTATGATTGAATGTGTATTCATTACAGAACACATTTAATATACAGTATATCAGACAATTACACATGCATGGAATAAATCAGTATCTCAGAAATTCATAAATAATTTTAGAACCTTTTACAATTTACAGATTAATCACAGCATAACTTACCTGGGAACTCTGGTTTACAAACCTAGGTTTGGTTCTAAATACATATTGAAATATTTGTATTGATTTGAGTAATGTGTATGATATATTAAGTGCTAATATATAACTAATAGAAATGTAGTTATTTTGTTTGTTTCTTCCTACATTTCACAGTAATATGTCTGTGTGTATCTCAAGTTGTTGCAGGTAACTAGCCCATTAAAAGATTAAATATCAAAATAAGTTGACCAACTGCATACAAAGTAAATATGTAGACAATAATATAGATCAGATTATGAATACTTCTACTACTGAAATGTGAAATCCAAAATCTCTGTCACATTAAACTGCCTATTGGCCAACAAATTATCATACTGCTGTTAAATGTACATACCTTTGCTTCTGTGGTCATTCACCTGAGGTCCCATTTTAGCTGCTAGCGCCATGTTAGGATTAGCTAATGATAGCCACTAACACTGTGCTGACAACGCACTAGCGCATGTACTTACGTTTGGGTATGGCTGGCACCGGTCCATTTACAAGAAAGAGCTGCTTCTGTGAGTGGTCTAAAACTGTAGACGTAGACTATTGGGTAAATTTGAAACCGATCGTCTTAGATCGGAGTGGATAAAGTAGCAAAATGTCAAATAAGTAGAGAGTGTACTTTTAACACTCCAGAAGTGTGTTAACATGAACCAGGGAGTCATTTAAATGTGCCAAAATGTCCAAAAATTGGATTTTGCATGTGCAGGGACCTTTAAAAAGAAACTTACCAGAGGATAGGGACAAGGACTCCAACGAGGAAGACCCTCGGCGAAGGGTCTACGCGAGTCTTCTGATGACGCTTTGGAGGTCCGGTCCTCTTCTTCTGGGACTCTCTGCTCTACTTCCGGCACCACTCTCTGGCGTCAATGGTTCCACGTACGTCTGCTGATAAAGCTTCTGCCCCAGCTCCGGCATGGCTCTCGCTGGCCTGCAAGCCTCTTTGGGGTTTGATGATTGCTCCCAAATGCTCTCCAGGAGCACAGCGTCAGATACTGTGGAAGGATTCACATATTACAATAGGCATGCAAAATAAAAGACGAGATATTAATGTTTTATAATAGTCATGCTCACTGTCGAGGTTGTGATTGGTCAATGGTGCTAATGAATCTCGGCGTCTTTTTAGAAAAGAAAAAGTATTTTTTCTATCGTCAAAACATCGCAGACTTGAATGTTATTCAACCTATATTATCTAATAACTGACCAACCGGATCTAAGAATGCGATTTGTTCAGGAAGGCGTTGTAGCCAATTTGCACTTGTGTTTGCTGGGCCTGGGTCGGCTGCTGCTGTCGGGGTCCTTGCTCTTGAGGAAAATGCCTGCACTGACAGCGATGTACAGACTAAAAAGCAGCACTATGACTGAACAGGGTGAGAGGAGTGCGCAAGCAGCATCGCTTTTACACAGAGGAGTAATCTCTAACCTGAGAAGGGGCAGGCCCCAGTGAAGGAGCAGGTACCCTTTGACACAGAGCGGCTGTCTCTAATTTTGAATGGTGAAAGGAGACAGGTGAAGGGGTAGGTGATCTTTTACACGGCGGGCCTTTGACATTGCTGACACTTGAAATTGGAGGGCAAGCTGTGACATTAGAGGTCAGGGTGAAGGTGCAGGTGACCTTTGACATAGAATGGTAAAAGGTGACGGGTGAAGGTGCAATCGACATTTGACCTAGAGCTGTCAAAATTTAATTTGATGCAAAGTTGTCTCTCTATTGTGTGTTTCATACAAACATATTTTTCTTATAGATTGTGTCAGGCTTTTCTTCAGCAACATACTCTTACTTACCTCTCAGGTCCGGTGATAGAAAACATCCACAACTTAGCTTTACAGTACGGGTGGTGTTTGTTATGACAAGGCGGGAGTGGTGTATGCCAAACATAGCATTTCGCTTGATGGCCACAAAGGTTGGCTTTAGTTTGTCAGACTAAACAATCATCTTGTCTTAGTAAGTATTAGAAGAGGAAACAACTTCTACTACATGAGTTGATCTTTTAATATTTTGACCTTTTTTTTTGTCACTTTGATGAGATCTGTTTTCCTATTGACATCATGATAAAACACCTAAGCAGTAATGGATACTTTAGTAGGCCGCTGTGGAATGTGAATCTTGGATCACTAGAGTAGTCTTATATAATACTATATAAATGTATAATACTAATAGTCATAATAACATATAAAATTATAGTCCCCCGTTAATTTTTTCCTCGCATGGACTTTATCTTTAATGACTACAGAGACATAGTGTGTCAGCTGTGAGTTGATGAAAACATTTGTCAGTGAACAGAAATGATTGGAGAACTGATGAGTTGCTAACTTAACACTGGTGCATCCAGCTTTACCAGTATAAGAAGTTTAACTTCAACTTCAGCATTTATCCGTGACAAAACGTTTGCGGTAGCAGCAGTTTGGTGTTTGCTGCCATTCTTGTTCAATATCAAAAAAAGAGATAATTATTTCAGCTTTTATGTAAAGATGTCTACAGTGCAGGTTGGGCAGCCTGTTTCAGAAGCAACCGTAAACCGTCTTGCCTCCACTTTACTGGCATATTTTGGATGATGGGCAAACCTTCTTTTTGTCTCATGTATCTTTTTGGTTTCACACTGATATTGTTTGTGTATGTTTTTATCAGTGTTGTACTGTGAGCTCAGTTGTAAACCGAGCCGATTGCTCTTTCTGAGCATCAGAAAACTCACCACTGTTCTTGCTCTCCAGAGTGTTTGTCAACCGAAGCTTGGCAATGGAGAAGATCAAGTGTTTTGGTTTTGATATGGATTACACTCTGGCAGGTTAGTGATAACGGCCGTGGTGTTTATTTGGTGCTCCTATGCCGTGACTCACTGTGACCCATTCTTGACCCACTCTTTGTATGCTGTGACCCAGCATAGGTGCTGGTCGTATAATTAGAATCATCAATATGTTGATTTATTTCACAAATTGCATTCAAAAAGGGAAAGTTGTATCATATTCATTTATTACTCGCAGACTGATATATTTCAAATGTTTATTTTTTTAATTGTGGTGATTATAACTGACAACTAATGAAAACTCCAAATTCAGTATCTCAGAAAGTTAGAATATTACCAATACCAATACAAAAAAAAGGTTTTTAGAAGTCTTGGTCAACTGAAAAGTATGAACATGAAAAGTATGAGCATGTACAGCACTCAATAAAGTGTGTGTGTGTGTGTGGGGGGGGTATTTAGCCAACCACCAATTGTGCATGTCCCACTTAAAAAGATGAGAGAAGCCTGTAAGCCTTTACCTATTATGAAGCTTTTATAATAGGTACACCTGAGCTATGAGAGACGTTAAAAAAAGAAAATACCCAGAACATCCATCCATCCATCCATCCATTTTCATCCGCTTATCCGGGGCCAGGTCGCGGGGGCAGCAGCTTGAGTAGAGAGTTCCAGACTTCCTTCTCCCTGGACACTTCCTCCAGCTCTTCCGTTGAGACCCCAAGACGTTCCCAGGCCAGCCGAGAGACGTAGTCTCCATAATATCCAGAACATTATGATGGAAAATAAGTATTTGGTCAATAGGTTCATCGCAATACTTTGTTATATACCCATTGTTATAAAAGACAAAGGTCAAACGTTTTCTGTAGTCTTCAAGTTTTCACACACTGTAGCTGGTATTTTGGCCCATTCCTCCATGCAGATCTCCTCTAGAGCCCTGATCTTTTGGGGCTGTCGCTGGGTAACACAAACTTTCCACTCTCGTCAAAGGTTCTCTATGACGTTGAGGTCTGGAGACTGGAGGTCCAAGCATTAGGGTTGCTGCTAGCCAAGCTAATACACAGGCTAACGTTAGCAGCATAAGCTAGCGCTACTTCCAACAGTACAAAACACGAGAAGCTGCCGCTCGTAACTGTGCTCAAACTTCACAGTGCAAGCTAAAACAATAAATGGTCGAAGATATTTCTTACTCAGTGCTCAACCCCGCTGTTTTCTAAGTAATCTACAGCAGGACATTTGGCCACTGAATATTAGTGCTGTACACGTATGTGAGGAAAAACAATGGTGGACAGAGCAGTTGCGCTCCAGCTGCCTGGCTCCACCCCCTCTCAGCCTGACCGTTGCTGGAAACCAGGAAGCACTAGAAGTAGTTCTTGAGCCCACGGCAAACCATTTCGATGGCAAACGGCAAACCATTTTCAATGAGGGCGTCTTACCGTCCCCGGTAAGACGCCCTCATTGAAAATCGAAGTGGAGAAGTAAAAGTTTTCCTTTGAATAGCTGACTGGAGCGTGTCATCAGGTTTTTTTCAATACTAAGCCTTTTCACACAATTCCAATTATCTGAGATACTAAATTTGGGGTTTTCATTAGTTGTGAGTTATAATCATCACAATTAAAGAAATAAACATTTAAAATATATATTGGTCTGTGTGTAACAAATAAATACAATATACAAGCTTCACCTTTTAATGGAACTAGTGAAATAAATTAACTGTTTTGATGCTTTTCTTATGACTACCACCTGTATGTTCAAAAATCCCTGCAATCAAACAAACCAGTTGCACTGATATATTTATTACCTGTAATGTCTCTACATGGAGCTTTTCTTTATGGCACTTCTTTTATTTGGGTGATTTGGATTTTGTGAATCTGTCTGTGCAGTGTATAAATCTCCCGAGTACGAGTCACTGGGATTTGATCTGACAGTGGAGCGCCTGGTGTCCATTGGATATCCAGAAGAGCTGCTCAACTTTGTCTACGACCCCACCTTCCCCACCAGGCTGGTTCACCGAAGTCCTCCTCTTTGACAGAATCAAACACTGACAAACACTTCTTCTTCTTTAATTTTGTTTTTTTGTCTTCTACTAGAGGTCTAGTGTTTGACACAATGTATGGCAACCTGCTCAAGGTGGATGCCTATGGGAACATTCTGGTGTGTGCACATGGCTTCAACTTCCTGAGAGGGTGAGGCTGAGCTGTCTTCATAGTTCACTAGGTGACATCCCATTTGTACATGCCCTTGGCTTTGCAGGTGTTATTCAAAATATGCAATTCAAAATATGCAACTACATAATGTCAGGATTTGGCAGAGATCGGACCCACATGCACAACGATGAGGCAGCAGACAGATGGTACGGTTAAGTGGGTTTTTAATACAGGAATCGAGATCACAGACAGTCCAGGTCATACACGGGTAAGCATGGGTTTACAGCACAGAGGGAACAGGCGTAATCGGGTCCGGTAACAGGCGTAGGTCAATACCAAACGGCTCAGATTTCCGAGTTAGAATCGACAGGCTTAGACAGGTCCAGTAACAGGCAGGGTTCAGCAACAGAGTCAGGGATTTACAATATCGGGATCAGACGAGAAGCGGTGGTCAGAGATACGGAACTGGGTCGGCAACGGGATAATCTGAACAAGAAAACTGCTGGAACGTGAAGTCATGGATTCAACGATCTGGCGGATAACTGTGGTAACAGGTGGTGGTTAATGTGCTGGTAAGTAATGGTAGATGCAAGACAGGTGCGTGTAATGACAACCGGAAGTAAAGTTAGCGTGAACAGGATGGGACTGGAAAGCGGAACTATGATGATAAAACAGGAAGTGGACACAGAACACTGACACATAAAAGAGGGAAAGGGTAAAAACCTCATTTTGCAAATATTTGTTTTACTTCACATGCCTGAGAAGAAAGAAGAAACAACTGTGCTATTGACATGAGGGTATGAAACTGTGAGTCCAGTGAATCGTTTCTCCCCTATGTTCAGCAGAGGTTCAGATAGGCAATACAACTCAAAATTACAAAAGTCAAACTCATAATAGCAAAAAAGAAAAGTGAAAGGAGAAAGAAAGGCATACAAGCTGCTTTGTTTATGTCTGTGCTACTCCTTACAGACCTGATATCAGAGAGATGTATCCCAACAAGTTCATTCAGCGTGGAGACACAGACCGGTTCTACATCCTCAACACACTCTTCAACCTTCCTGGTAATACAAAACCTTCATCTAACTGTGCAACAGGCAAAGAGTCCTAAATGTAAGGTAGTATCTGTGTTTCTGGCAAGTCAGAACACAGTGAACACAGTTAAAGTTGTCAGGACAATTCAAACACAAAGCACATAAAAAACACTGCATCTGATTCAGTAGTCAGAGTAGGTCCAGGCTGTGAAGGCTTGTGTTATTCAGTCCTCTCTCGTTGGTGTGAAGTCACTCCCTGTTTTTTTTTCAATCTCGTTCATCAACATATGCAGTGTTTAAGTCTTGCTTCTTTATCACACTCGTGTGGGTTAATGCTCTGTTACTCTGTCAGTCAGTTGTGTCGTCACTGCCTTTGTTATGCTGCTTCTGTTGTTATAGTTCCCTCTGTCAGTTTGTCGTGTTTTTGTCAGTCTATCTGTCGGTCCCTGTTCATCTGCAACCGTTGTTTTGTGTTGTCTGTATTTCTGGTCTTTTGTATAAATTACTGTAAGTCTGTGCGTTCAGGTCCCTCTTGTGTTATCTGGCCTCATCCTCCATTGTGAGCAGGCCTTAAATGTGAGGGGTTTAGTTTGTTTTTGGGCCTCAGCAGTGTCTCCCAGTGTGGATTTCATGCGATTGCTCTCTTCCACTGTCTCACTGTGGTTTTTCCCAGAAACCTACCTGTTCGCATGCCTTGTTGATTTCTTCAGTAACTGTTCCAGATACTCAAGGTAACGCACCCTCACTGTTACTCACTGTAGGCGCTTCTGGATGAGGGGCTTGTTAATGATTGGTAATGTGGATTCTCTTTGTAGTTATGAAACGGGCTTCAAGGACGGGGACCTGTTTATGTCCTACAAAAGCATGTTTCAGGACGTCCGTGACGCTGTGGACTGGGTTCATTTCAAGGTACAATGGCTTGTCTTCTTACAAACAGCTCCTGTTCATGCGTTGTTAACCTCCCTCCACCCTTTTCACAGGGATCCTTAAAAGAGAAAACAGTTGAAAACCTTGAGAAGTATGTGGTGAAGGATGTAAGTACCTGAACTGAGAAGACCCAGGAATAAACTTGGCCTGTTTTACAGTGTAAACCCTACAGGTGCTTTAAAAAAATGTAAATTCACACGTGAACACTGAACAAATGGGCAGAGCTGTTTACTCCATGATAATAAAAAGGCATTTTAGTTCAGGTTTGCTGTTTGTTGATGTTTGTTGTGTTCTGCCTTCAGCCGAAGCTTCCTCTCCTCCTCAGTCGCATGAATGAAGTAGTTAAAGTGTTTCTGGCCACCAACAGTGACTATAAGTACACAGAGGTGAGTTGACAGTGTGTATGTGTTGTGTTGTTCCTGTGACCACATTCAGCACATGTGACTGCTATCTTCAACTCCTCTTTCCCGCAGAAAATTATGACCTACCTGTTTGACTTTCCTCACGGGCCGAAGGTGACACTAATTGCTTAATAATGATGAGTGAGCTGATCGCTCAGAGAGGGAACGCGCTGTCGGTTGATGCGCTTTCATTGTGTGCATTTCAGCCGGGCTCACCGCACCGGCCCTGGCAGTCCTACTTTGACCTGATCCTGGTGGATGCGCGGAAGCCTGTCTTCTTTGGAGAGGGAACAGTGCTGCGGCAGGTCGACACTGTGAGTCCAGTCCAGTGTCAGTGAGCCACACTGTTGCTTTCCCCGGGCACATTTATTTCTAGTTTTGCCTTCTTTCAGACCACAGGTCGTCTGAAGATCGGGACCTATACTGGACCTCTCCAATACGGTATTGTTTATTCCGGAGGTAAATGACTATTGATTTGCTCTAAGAATTGTTCTATTATTCTATAGTGTTGTTCCAGATTACTCTGGAATAAACATGTTGCTCACTTGTGACAGATTGTGCTTTTCATACACTTACACACATCTTGCAATACAATAAATACAAACCGCTTAATTTTAAAGGTTCACATAAGTACTACTGTATATGTGTTACAAGCTCTCAATATGTCAATTGCTCAGGTTCTTCAGACATTGTGTGTGACTTGCTGGGAGCTAAAGGAAAAGATATCATCTACATTGGGGACCACATTTTTGGTGACATTCTGAAATCGAAGAAGCGCCAAGGCTGGAGGACATTTCTGGTGATTCCTGAACTGGCCCAGGAGCTGCATGTGTGGACCGATAAAAGCTGTGAGTCTGGACAAAGGGACGTTAGAGGTGGAATGTTTCTCATCTGGAAACTGAACCAGCAAAGCAACACATTTCAAGTCTGGAGCATTTCACATATTAATACTCTGACGCAGCAAATGTCAGTAGTGTCCCAGACATGATGATACATATTGTTTGTGTTTTTGTGTACGGCTGGACACGAACACTATCAACCACTGTCCACATTCAGGCACATTAGTGTATGAGAAGTATGAGCGAGTCATAAATTTCAGTCACACCTGTAATTCTTATACACAGTTCTCACTGTATGTGGTTCTAAACTCCTCAGAACTGTGATGTAATATTCTAATGTGATGACCCACTTCTGTTTTTCAGCCATATTTGAGGAACTCCAGTCTCTGGACTGCTTTTTGGCAGAACTTTACAAGTCAGTTACTTTTTCTTGAGGATGGTTGAGTATTTATCATGTATTTTTCAAAGGACTGAGGTGTGGGACAAGAAAGCAACAAGTCAAGTCAAGAGTTTTATTTACCCAAAAGGACAAATATAATTTGTAAGGATACTGAACAACTGCTTGGCCGATAAAAAAGGACTGGAAAGGTAAAAGGACTGGACTCAAAGAACTGACCTGCTGAACTATACAGAGGAGCTAAGATATTGACCAGGTCGATGAAGACAAAAAAGTCAATCACTAATTACACATCTAAATTGAACAAACAAAACCAATAACGTGTCAGTTTACAGTAAACAATGATTCAGCATATAAGCGGGTTCCACCCTCCTTCACCAGGAAGGTAACAAAGGAACAGAGAACTAATACCACGAAGACCTAACAACTAAATGTGTTCAGTTAAAGTGGTGTGAAGATCAGCAACCTCTAGCATGTGTTGTATCCTCAGGCATCTGGACAGCAGCAGCAATGAGAGGCCAGACATCAGCTCCCTGCAGAGAAGGATAAAGGTACCTGCTCCTGTGACACTCAGCATTCGCAGTTATGTGAAAGTCAGCTTGGCGCTTAGTCAGATAAACTGACGATGGTCAAAGGTCAAGATGACTGTACTTCACTCTATTCTTATGATAGAAACATTTGGAGTCAAGCATTGGTGGTCACTGGTCAAGTTCAGTATATAAGACCAATAATATACAGTAAAGGTGACCCATTCTTGGATTTATGATATTACTAGCAAAAGGGCCTTTCCCATAGGGCCACCACCTTATCAGACTCTTATCTCTGTCCTCTGCAGAAGGTGACCCATGACATGGACATGTGCTATGGCATGATGGGAAGTCTGTTCCGTAGTGGCTCCCGTCAGACTCTCTTCGCCTCCCAAGTGATGCGCTACGCTGACCTGTACGCGGCCTCCTTCATCAACCTGCTCTATTACCCCTTCAGCTACCTGTTCAGAGCTGCACACGTGCTGGTGAGACTCATTCAGCTCCAACAGCGTCCATGTGTAGGACATGGAGACAATTAGCCCCACATTCTTTGTTCCAGATGCCTCACGAGTCGACGGTGGAGCACACTCACATGAGCCTCATTGACACAGAGTCTCCGCTAGCTACGAGGAATCGCCACGATGTCGACTTCAGGGAGATGGAGTGCAAGAGGCACCAGCTGACTCGTTCTATCAGTGAGATCCAGCCCCCACATTTCTTCCCCCAGACGCCACAGGAGATCACGCATTGCCATGATGCGGACGATGATGAAGAGGAGGACGAGGAGTAGATACTCCATTTCAAGTAATCACGCAGACTGCCTGACAACCCTGCTCCAGTAACTACACCTGTTCACACATGAATTGTCATCAAGTAAGTGATTACAGATTCACGTCTTTTAGCAGTGAGACATTGAGCGCTACACACAATTAGAACAATGTGCTGCCTGCTTTGACCTACTCACTTGTCCTGTAAAGTGTCTCGTGCCTGGTGCTTATCGCTGCTGCACAGGCCAAGAAGGGATCATTAGTGTCTGTCACTTTACTTCCCCCTAAAACATCATTTTTGGGCTGTACATTCTTGTGTTATCAGTCGACCACTTTCATAGACTACTGGTAGCATGCAGCGTTGGTCCAAACATGTGTTGAGGTATTTTAGCTCCTCGTCACTTCTCTTAAAACAAAACCCAATAGAATAAAATGAAACAGTTGGATTTTCTTAGTTGTTTTAAATTAAAACTGATGAATAGTCAGTTATTCAGGTGTAACTGGCGCATATGCGAATGTCTTGAATGCACCTAGAACCGTGATTCAACTGTGAAGACGATACCACTAATGCACATGAAGTCCTGTCATGGCTCGCACCTCTCAACTGGCCTTACTAAAACCAGCAGGTAACAATAAAGAGGACATATGGAGTCTCGTTTATGAGCAGGATTTTCTTTGTAATCAGCATACTGTCACAATCTGGAGTTTAATCAAAATAACACCTTTTTTTACATTATCATTGAAAATGTAACTACTCGTGATTTGAGCTTAAAATATTTAATATCAGTAAGGAGAGTGATCTTAATGTTGAGTGTCTTAGTTGACTCGTGTGTATGTGGATGTGATGCTCCTCCACAGGTGTGGCCTGTCACTGTATAAACGTCATCACAGATACTGCAATACTTCAGTGCTGATGGGTTGTTTTTTATTGTATATATGTTGCTTTATATTGACCCCTGATGCGTAGACATTCAGTCATTATCTCTATCTATATCTGCACTCGTGAGAATGGTTTTGGGTTGTTTTTTTCCTGCTGTATGTAACCTGGTTGTGTTTTATTTTAGCATGAGAGCAATACAAGATCAAGTTACTGTACTGCTGATGTCGGAGGTCTTACCAGGTCCAATAGACTCCACGTCTGCTTTGATGACAGTCACTACTGTCAGCTACTTTTAAAGCTACTATACAGTGTAATATTAATCCAACAACAAAGTTCAGTGTAGTCTCTGACCTGTGCAATAAATGTTCTGATGCAAAACTGTAGCTGAGTTCTGATTTGTCGAATGCTTTGAAAGCAGTGAAACAATGTGTGGTTAAAATCGATCTTCATACAACTGATAATATCAATTTCTTGCACAATCTCTTACTGTTTACTGTGTATATATTATTGTGTATACAAGTATTACTTAGTATATGTATTTACAGTTATTACTGTTGTCATTTACTTTTCTTTTTGTCCTGTCAATTGCTACTGATAACCCAAATATTCTCCATTGAGGGATTAATAAAGTTGCATTCTATCCTATCCTATCAAGGACAAAATGTTGCCCTCTCCATATAACTGGCACAACTGGTGCAAGGCCGACAGCACAGCCCTAAACTGTGGGACACCCACAGCACAACAGCAAAGACTCGTCAGAGGGGGTCTAAGGTGTTCAGGAATCTGTAATACCTAGAGCCATATTCTGTCTTCCCTTTGTTCAGATGTATATTATTGTTGTCTCGTTGATTGCTTTGGACAGTGTAGCATGAAGAGTAGAGGGATATTTCTCCTGGCATATCTCTACAAAAAGCTGAAGACCCTGAATCTTTGTCCTTGGAGATCTGCAGACTTTGATACGAATCACGTGCAGTTGAAGAGGAAGAGCATTTTCACTTGAGGTTTAATCAAACTGCTGACATGGCCCGGTCTTACAGAGGCTCTTAATGTTTAGCTGTATGGCCTTTTGGTGTCGGACACTGAAAACATGCTGCATGCAGTATCAGTGAAACCCTTTGTGTCCAGCTCTGAGGCAACTGAAAACTCTGCATATTGCTTTTTGGAACATGGGCGACATTATGAAAGGAGGCTCAGCAGCACAGCCTCAAGGACGCTGTCAGGGTCAAGCAGATGTTTCGCCTTCACACCGCAGATAAGTTTTTCCCCTTGCTCTTCAGCAACTCTGAGCTCATGATGCAGCCAAAAAAAATCTATTGCTTACAATTACTCATTAATAAACAGATAACAAGCTCCTTCATTTGTGCTTATAGCTTATATTAAACATCTTTTTATAATGACAATTGACATCAAATGAAAACACTCATACACAGTGCGTATGGGGGGACCAGGCCACAGGCCTAATGCTGAAGCACAAGGGGCCCAGGGAAGCTGACGTAAACAAACTGGGTAACACCATACAGAATTTTTTCAATTACCTTCCTTTATTAACTCAAAACCTGCAAAGTAAATATTTATTTTAAAAATGATTACATACATATAATTTTGCTCTCCTTATTTGAACTACATGGTATCAGTAGAACAGGAAAGGTGTTTAATAAATACATTTTGTACAACCGAGCTTAACATTTTATGTAACACAGGAAAAAGCAACGTTTGTGTGATCATCCAGATCCAGTGTCCTCACTGAATGATACCAGGTCAACACCTCCTCACTTCAGAAGGTGTCTCAGTTGGTCCTGCAGGTTTTTCGAGTGCTCTATGCTGCATAATGACAACATGCACATCATCACTGTGTTGTGGCTCACTGATGAGACAGTGATGTCAGCAGTTTGCACCAAAGCATAAACAGATCAGTGTTTAGACTTACTTCTTCTGGATGGCCTCCTGCCTTGGTGAGAAACACAGACACACATAGACTCTTACTATTCACTGCAGTCAACAGACTAGAGTGATTTGAAAGCTCTGATTGATACTCACTGATACTGTAAATGTGTGGTGATTATGGACATTTTTCTCAGGCTCTGGAAGACATATGACAAAGATTTTGTCTCTTTGTAAATAATGGAAACCAAGTGCAATCATGTTAGCTTCTCTAAGCTCAATGAGGTAAATGGCATCTTGTACCATTGTTGTCCATTGTACTGCACATGCAGATACTCACGTCCTCAGAGTGCAGGATGGCGTCCTCCTGAATGACCATATTTCTGGCTGCTTGTCCAAGAAGCTGGAGAAAACATAGCATTATTCTGGCATTTAGGGATGCAAAAACAATAATGATATCATGCTATATCACGTTTGTTTTGCCACAAGCAAATAAACACCAATTATTCAAATTCACTTTAAACTCAGACTCAATTGTTTCCATTGTTTGTCTTTGAAATAAATTACATGCATAATCTGCGCTTGGTTAATGGAACTATTGGGAACATCTCATCTACTGAGAGAACGATGACGTGTCTTAAGTTGTCACTTGTTCATTTGTTTTGGTTTTTCTATCTTAACCACCGTCTGTGCTTTAATCCTAACACTACAGCTGTAGCTTTGGCTTGTGTTTGTTATTATATAGTTTACAATTCAACCCTAATGTTCAGCTATAATAGGAGCTTGTGACTTTTTTCCTTCAGAGACTGAACTAAATCTTTGTCGACAGAACAGAAGACAAACTTTTTTTTTCGATTTACTGTTATTTACAAAATAAACCCCTCCTCAAATAGTCAACGGCATCAGTGCTTGTAGTTTGAAAACTGAAAAGGTGGTTTGTTTCCGGTTCCTCTTCGTCGCAATAAAGAAGTGGCGCCTGTTATTTTAGGATAAAATCGTTGGTATCGCTTCACCTCTTGGCTGCGGGATCCTTTAAGCACTTGACGGGTCAATGCGATCACGTCCCCGCCACAGGAGCTCACTTTATCGGATAATAACCCTTTGACAGACTGACCAAACCGCGGCTGAGGCTCAGTTGACGCCATCTTGTGTTATTAAGAACAACGGCGCGCGATCGGAGACAAAATACCTAAAACGCGAAACATTCAAAAGTTAGCGACGTTGCTGAAGCTGCAGCATTAATTTAGTGAATTGATCAAACTCTCAGTCTATATTTCCCAAATACATAATAAATAATACGATGGTAATAATAATAAGCCTGCAAATTGAAAACAGTTGTTAAAAATTCTGTTAAATGTTTCTGGTCACATACATTTAAAGCCAGCAGGACAATGAAACTGGTTAAACCACTGTCAGCTACAGCTTAATGAATGTCTTTGTGTTGCAGCCTAACGTTACCTTTTCGGCTCCTCAGGTCACAGGCTGGATATGATAATGGTATGCCAGATGAAACAATGCTATTAATAATAGTAATTAAAAGAATAAACAAAAAAGCGGAGAACACAGAACTGTTTCAGATTTTTTTTTCCTTCATAAGTTATACGATTTAAAACCAGGGGGCCAGTGGTTCAATTGCATGCGCTACTGCACCAAGTTGTTTATTTGTAACAGACGGTCGACGTCTTTAGTTGTTTTTACAGTTGCTGTTCTGGGTTGTGCTCATTTTAAAGCCATACGTCAAAGTTGCTAAAGTCAGTAAAGCTTTAAGTACCTTGTTACTTTCCAGCACTGATGAGTGTGATGTAAACATGTTGGGTCATGTTCCTTTTTTTGAATCCCATTTCATCTTATCTTGTTTAAGTTGGCACAGACTTGCATATTCAGGGTCAAGGATCTGGCATTGAAGGAGCTGCATAAAAGTCTGTCCCTGCAGCAGCTCAGGGCTCCCTGCAAAGCCCCCTGTGAAGCACAGCCTCTGCTATGGACATGTTTCTGTGTCTCTGCATCTTTCTGGCTGTGGCCCTGGCTTTGTTAGCAATGCAGCTGAATCTCAAGATGTTCACATTTGGCCCCCAGGAGCCTCCCCACCTCCCAGCGCTACCTGTGATTGGCAGTTTGCTTAGTCTGCGGAGCCCACACCCTCCTCATGTTTATTTGAAACAACTGCAGGACAAATATGGACAGACGTACTCTCTGATGATGGGATCCCACAGTGTCATCATTGTCAACCAGCACATACACGCGAAGGAAGTGCTGCTGAAGAGGGGGAAGGATTTTGCAGGAAGACCCAGAAGTGTGGGTATATGTGTTGCTTATGTCTTCTTCTCCTACTGTCTGCTTCATTCTTCTGCACTCTTGTGCCATGTGATGCAGGTGACAACAGACATTTTAACCAGAGGTGGGAAAGACATTGCATTTGGAAATTACAGTTCTACATGGAGGTTCCACAGGAAAATAGTTCATGGAGCTTTGTGCATGTTTGGAGAGGGCTCCATTTCCATCGAGAACATCAGTGAGTACACTTTCCCTCAGTTCCTTTGTGTATGTACACATCTTACTCTGCAGGTGAGACAGGATGAGGAAACTGTGGACAATAGTATATCCATCCTTCTTCCTAAAATATCACAGACCTCAATATTTTATATATAAGTTCTTGCTTTCAATATTATATAATGGATTTTATGTTGTTTTGCGTTGGCTTTAGCCCAGAAGCTAGAGAATGTTGATCTTTGTATCTACACAGAGTATAGAGACCAATAGAGGGCGAAGACCTGTCCGTACATGTATGTCATTAACAGGACATCTTCTCTGACATGTGTCCTGCTCAGTCTGTGGTGAGGCCCAGTCTTTGTGCTCCATCCTGTCGGAGGCAGCAGCCTCCGGCCGGGCCCTGGACCTGTCTCCGGAGCTGACCCGCGCTGTCACAAACGTCATCTGCTCCCTCTGCTTCAACTCTTCCTACCGCAGAGGAGACCCAGAGTTTGAAGCCATGCTGCACTACAGCCAAGGCATTGTGGACACTGTGGCAAAAGACAGTCTGGTGGACATTTTCCCCTGGTTACAGGTAGACAACCACACAGTACAGCTCAGTCAAACGTGGGAATGGAGGCAGTAAATGAGAAAACACAGTTGGGTACATTTATGCATTAATATTACTGTTACATCATAATTTTTTAACAGTTGCAACCAAACAGATTATGACCTTTTCACCTCTTCATGGCCTCTTAAGATTTTATTGTTGTTTATTTAGTTTGATTATTTTGTATTAGAAACTGTACAGTACTCAAAATGTCACTATTACTGGGTCCAGTTGATTGGGCAGTGTATCAACAATGACTCTTCATGCATACCACATTCCTGGACGCACAATGCTGACTCCAGTGAACTTGCTATTGAGACACATGGTTATTATGTGATATAACAGTGTGTCTAACCTTTTCCACAGATTTTTCCTAATGCAGACCTGCGGCTTCTGAGACAGTGTGTTTCTGTCAGGGACAAACTTCTACAGAAGAAATATGATGAACATAAGGTAGACTTGGTATAATGTGTGTGTCTGTGCTGTCAGTGAACACCAGGAAGGTATTCAAACATTTTTGAACACAGATTTCCATGATTTTCGCGTGTTTGCTAAAGATTATTAAGTTGCACTACCGTAAGAAATGCACCATGCATTACCCCATGCCCCCTGCTGTGCTCATCCCAGGCAAACTACAATGACCATGTGCAGAGAGACCTGCTGGACGCCCTGCTGAGAGCCAAGCTCAGCGCTGAGAACAACAACACAACAGAGATTAGTGTGGAATCTGTGGGTCTCAGTGAAGACCACCTCCTCATGACTGTGGGAGACATCTTTGGAGCTGGTGTGGAAACCACCACCACTGTTCTCAAATGGGCTGTCATCTACCTGATCCATTACCCACAAGTAAGGCAGGATGAGCAGAGACCACTACCCATTTACATTGCAAATACATTACCCATTTGGGTAAGGTGATGTTTTTGTTTAGCATCAAAGCATTAATGCATTAATCAGAGTCTAGCACATGTCTAGTTGTTTGAGTAGCATAGCAGGGATCGCGTATGAACAAAGTATGTCTGCAGCTTATCTGATGTCCACAAGGGGCGAGTCTGTACAACGTTAATGTCTGTTTCACTGGACGTTTAAAAGTTTCAAAATAGGACACTATCTGATTGGCAGATGTATCAGTCCTTTCATTTTAACACGATAACATGTATCATATTTAATGCACCACATTCTGAGAGGAACCTGTCTGAATTCGTGTGTCTGTGTTCAGGTGCAGAGACGAATCCAGGAGGAGCTAGACAGTAAGGTGGGGGCAGACCGGTCCCCCCAGCTGAGTGACAGAGGACGTCTGCCTTACCTGGAAGCCACCATCAGGGAGGTGCTACGGATTCGGCCCGTTGCCCCCCTGCTGATCCCCCATGTGGCCCTCAGCGACACTAGGTACACCTAAGAGCTATAAAAGGATGGAAGAAATGCAGCTGACCATTAACAAATCAACATAGAACTAGACATTAACTAGACAAACACCACTGACACGCTCAAAAGAACCTCAGATTTCTCTGTGTGTCTTTGTGCTTCACTGCAGCATTGGAGACTTTGCAGTGAGGAAAGGAACTCGGGTCATCATCAACCTATGGTCTCTGCACCATGATGAGAGAGAATGGAGGAACCCTGAGCTCTTTGACCCTGGTAATGGCTGTGTTTCTGGTTCATTTAGAAGTAGTAGAAGAGGTGTGAGTTTTCAACCCTTTATCAGTCCCCTGCATAACAATACCCAAATTAAAATGGCAGATCTGAAGCGCTAGGAGTTACATTTTTGACCCTGAAGGGGGAAATAACTCAGACAGAATCTGATTACTTCGTATGAAAACTTACAAAACAATCTAAACCATTGGTTTTGTTTGTAAACCCGAGAGAAGGTCTGAGACAGGGACGAGCGTGGCGAGGTCTTCAAAAGTTCCCTTGTCTACTCCAAGTATTTTTGGACGTATGTGTCTCCAGGTGTGTGTTGTATAGCAAGTCAAGTAGTATCAGTAATAATGAAATTGCATGCAATTGCCTTCATTAATTATGAGGCAGAGAGAGGGATCGTCAGCCGGTTGCATGTAGGACAATTGTTTGACATAAAAGTGTGTGGCTGGATGATGGACATACTGTACATTCAAATACTGGTACAGCCTACAAGCGTTGGCCATTGAAGGAGAGGTCACCATAATAATCATTTATATTGTTATATGATTATGACAGAAAATTAATAGATTACCTTGTCTTTTGTTTGGATATTTTGTAACTGCCCTTTTTTGATTGGGGCCACTGCCCTTAAATTGTGCATAGGCCTGGTCTGAGAAACAGTTTGTGTGGTGAACGATTTGTTAAAACGAGCATCATTAGTATGGCTAAGAAACAGAAGAGTGGAGCCGTTGCACTGAAGTGAAAAAGTAGTGGTTTTGGAGTAGAAGCTCTACAAACCTCTCTGAGACCCCTCTGTGTTCGCTGCAGGTCGCTTCTTGAACAGTGAGGGCACGGGCATGAACATCCCTTCTCCCAGCTACCTGCCGTTTGGTGCCGGCCTCAGGGTGTGTCTGGGCGAGGCCTTGGCCAAGATGGAGCTCTTCCTCTTCTTGTCCTGGATCCTGCAGCGCTTCAACCTGTCTGTCCCATCAGGACAATCTTTGCCCAGTCTGGAGGGCAAGTTTGGTGTGGTCCTCCAACCAGCCAAGTACAAGGTGCATGCCATGCCCAGGCCAGGCTGGGAGACAGGAAGCAGCACCTGGCATGCTGAGGTGGGCAGTGAAATGGATACAGCACAACGTGTTGTTGCCTGATGTGTTCACAGCCTTGTCCAACAGTCAAGTACTTAATGGATTGGCAGAGGGACGTGTACAAACCGGTTCCATCAATATTTCTACATTGGGACACTTCTATGTTCCATAGACTCATAGATAGAAATTGATTGATTCTACATAAACGTTTCCATATTGACTAACTGCCTTCATCAAGGACCATGGAGGAGGGTGGGCGCCAGTTTTAAAACGATTAATAAAAGGTCTAATACGATGACTTGAATTAGTGTTTTATTTTGCTTCAAGTAGTTGGAGAAGATTTTAATGTCATTGATTAAACATGAGAATCATTTTCACTATTTAGTGTCATATTAGTATTATATTAGTTATACAGAATCAAAGTTTGTACTACAAAACTGTAAAGCTTTGCTTAAGCTGATGAAGTAAATAAAAAATAAATAAAAGGATGACTTAATAAACAAAAAAAACAAGTTCATCTAATGTGGTTTGCTAAATATCAGACCATTCAGTAGATGACTTGATCAGTAACCATCAGATCGATTGTGTCTGACTGAAACCTGCTGCAGCAGATGAAGATGTGTCAACTCCACTGATGAAGCATCATTCGCAACATTTATCATTTATATGGATGTTGACTAGTGTCTGTCGATTACGGGGGCAAACTGAATAGAGTAGCACTCACTGCAGGCGGGAGAAGGAAGGCTGTAAAGCCAGCGAACAAAACTAGAGGGGAGAACCCAAATGCAATCTAAATGTTTAACAGCAACACAAAATCACTGCACTGGCAGGGCAAATACCTCAAGCACAACATACTATTCATCGAACAGAAAACACAGAGACATCACAAACAAGTTCACAGCACAAAACACCTGAACGAACAAACGTGGACAAGAACAAGACTGAATCACAAGGCAATAGTGTGTAACCTCCATGACGAACCAACAAAGGACTGGAAACAAACTAGGGCTTAAATATTAAACTAAAAACAAAGTTCCCACCAAGCTGGATGACTCTAACTCCCTATTTATAGTTTGTCCGGTGACTCTTTAAAATGCTGCAGTCAAAGTCTGACTGGACTCAGGAACAGAGGTCACATTTCTCCTACAGCAGTTTTTCTGTCCTAAAAGTCAAATTCTCTCTCAGCACTGGCCTGCTGGCAGGTCTAGACCATAGAAGGACAGGACAAGAGTCTTTAGCTACCGAAGCTCCTCTGTGGAACCAGCTTCAGTTCAGGTTCTGCCTTAAGACCAGGAATAGAACCTTCAATCTGGTCAGAGATGCTAGAGGTCAGTGTGAACCATCTTAGTTAAGCTGCAGTAGACGAAGATGCAGGGCGTCCTTCATACACAAAGCTCCTCTGGTTTCTGTCTATTTATTCCATCCACTAATCTGCCAACCTGTCTTCTGCAGTTTTGTTTTCATTGATCCCAGCACACGTGGTGCCAGAGGCAAGGATTAACCCTAGGATGTTCTGCTTCCCCAACTGAGGCTTTGATCTACCAGTTGTTCTTCTTTGTCCTCATCTGAACTGATCATCGGACTCAGAGCTGTTCAGTTACTGGTCCAACCATTTATACAGTATATACTTATATACTGAATTTATTGATTGTGTGGGATTTGTTGGGTTTATTTATGTAAGGTCTTAATCCCTGTAAAGTACTTTGATATAGCTAATCAATTTAGTCTAGATGGTTGGCAATAGCGCAGTTGGTAGGAGGTCGTCCTCTAACCACAAGGTTGCCATGGTCCATATGTCGAAGTGTCCTTGGGCAAGACACAGAACCTCAAGTTGCTCCTGGTGTTTCGAGCGAGAAAATGGGAAATGGCTTTAAATCCAATTGTGTGTCTAGTTTTGAAAACACCGTTTTCATTTCGTTTATTGGTTTTTAACATGGGCCTCTCGCCCGTAGCCAGCTGGGATAGGCTCCAGCACCCCCGTGACCCCGCACTAGGGAGTAAGCGGTTAAGAAAATGGATGGATGGATGGGGTTTTTAACATGGCACTTTGATTAAATTCCATTTGTTGCTTTTATGAAGAGAAACGATAAAACCGATGTGTTTTGTATTTTATTTTTTGGACAAATTAACCGGAAGACGGCTTGATTTCAGTCGATATCGTTAGTGAAGAAAATATAAATGTATTGCTTAATTTGCATATAAGTTCCGACATCCTGTCGTAGTTGTACTCCATTTCAAAATAAAAGTCTCGCTTTCTAAGGGGGCGCACGGAGTCTGTGTGTACTGTCAGCACAAATCTTAGGGTGTGTGTGGGGGTCACAGCAGCCACAACAGCAGCCACAACAGCAGCCACAACAGCACAATAGATTAGCTAGGTCAGAATCAGCTTTAATGGCCAAATCTGCACAGGACAACCAAGGAATTATATGTGGTTTCCTCTTGTGCCAAAAAACACACATTGTTTACAGTTTTAATTGTTGTTATTAACGCAAATAAATCACAAATCTACAAATAAACTGTGGCTCGCACTGCACATGTTTATTGCGCATTTATGTTTATGTTTGCGAATGTATGTTTATGTTTATGTCTGTAAGAGTCATTGAGTCACTGTATTGCGTGACCTTCAGGTCAAGAGGGAACATGTTCAGGTTGTTGTTAGCAGTTGGCTGCTGTCCATGAATGAATGGGTGTAATGTTACTGAGATTCCTAAATACTGGCTGGTTACATTATTACAGGCTTTGACAGCCATTGATCTGTTTATCACCCAAGCTTGTCAGAATATAATAATTAAACAGTGGTCCTGCCCTAGTTTTCATCACCTACAGCTGATATTCATAGCGTGGTCTTAAGATATAAGGTAGACATCAATTTTTGCAACAATAATTAACCAACTATGTGGAAAAACATTGAGCTGCTGTGTGCCATGTCCTGTGAGAAATGACAACTCATTAGGTAGGAAAACTTATTTTAACTTTTTATTTTGTGATACTAAATTTTACTGTAGTACTTTCAAAAATGGCATTGGTTTCCATGCAGTTTTTTAAATTAGCAGTTACACTTAACACACAACTGCACTATTTGCAATAGAGGAAACTCATCTGATTCTTTGGTTTAGAAATAATTGACAAAACAGCACAATACACAGTAAGGAAGAAATAATCCCACCTGAAACGTATTCTTCACCTCTTCACACTTGTTGATATCTGAAAGAAAACATTTACCACAAAATGAACGTATGTACATATATTTAGAGTGCCACATCTGTGACATGGTGAGTGTGGCAGCGTGCAATGATGGTGGGTGACGAACTTCTCATGACTAATACTAAGGCACTTAGTGTTACTACTGTGGTACATTTTTTGTTGACAGCTTAGTTTTAACTTTTACAAAATACAACCAACAAAAAACAGCTGGTGCACTATGATGGGTAAAATGGGTGAAGGACAGAAGTGTTTATGAACTTACTGTACGACAATAAAACACCAACTTACAAATTGCATGAACAGGAGCAATCACACACTTTGCACACTTTGCACCCAACAATACTCCTTTAGCATGCTGCACAAATGGAGCTGTCGATGAAGCCTAAGTGAAAGTAAGAAAAGAAATACCCCCCCCCCCCACACACACACACACACTGTAGGGTTTGCTCTGACGGTACGCACGTTAGACGCCGGACGAGCGGCCTATGAAACTGAGACTCTTATTTTGAAACACAGTACAACCACGACAGGAAGCGGGTGAATCCGTTTCGAAAACCAAGCAGGGAACGTGAAAAATAAACTGCCTACAATCCTGAATCAGTATAATTCAAAAATCGATGCTGCATCCACGACGTCCCTCAACAACACATTCGAAGTGCAAAAATGAATGGGAAAGTGCTTCCTAGAAATTGAGTTCAGGGAATATGGGCGGGGTAACGTCGGCGCCTTCTCTCGCGCCCAGGCTACGTCAACGCTTCCTGGTCCCTGATTGGTGCTTTTGAAACCCATCACCAATTTTGAACCGTTTTTGTATTGCGGTAATTTTAAAAGTTTGTCGTCATTCTAGCAGCGCTCTGTGCAGGAAGAGAACGTATCGCATGAAACGAGGCACAGTTAGGTAATTATATTTTAGTCTTACATGTGTTCACGGTTTGTTTGGGCGATTTTACTGTGTGGTGGTTGTACGGACCGAAAATGTCGGCTGTTAGAATATCAGAAAAAGTAAGCATAATGACTCATTACTAGCGTTAGCATGTTAGCCATTTTAAGGTAAACTTGAAAATAAAGGCAGTCTGACAGCACGAGCACGCTTATAACTTTGTTCAGTTAACTGTGGCTTGTTAACATTCTCGTAAATTGACGTATTGGACAACCGATCGTTTAAAAACGTTGTAGCAAGCAAAAAACAGATTTTTAATATTTTAAAGTTATAACCCTAGCTAACTCTAACAAGTGTTAATATTACAAATCTTCTTTATGCTTGTTTTCTGACAGGTAATGATGGATGATTATTTGAAAATAGAGAAAATTGGTGAAGGTTGGTGTCTGTTTTTTCCACCCAAATAATTTAGAATATAGATAACTGGAAATGTTGTGCAGTTAGCATTGATAAACTGTCCAGCACTGTTAGAAAATACAAATATTTTGCTATAGGTAGCTGTGGAACATTGGGTGTGCTCATTGGAACTGTTACCGTTGTTGCAGGGACATATGGAGTGGTGTATAAGGGCAGGCACAAGGCCACAGGCCAGGTTGTTGCTATGAAGAAGATTCGTCTGGAGAGTGAGGAAGAGGGAGTTCCCAGCACTGCTGTCCGAGAAGTGTCTCTGCTTCAGGAGCTGAAGCATCCCAATGTTGTACGGTATGCCTTCTTTGTGTGGCGTTCCATTCCTACAGTTCAAAGACACTGCTGCTGATTAACTGATTATGTCGTCCTACTGGAGCCAAATGAATTACACACAGGTATAAGAGTTAGATATAGAATATAATAGTCCTGTTAGTACAGTTTACATTTCTGCAAAATTAACCTGCGACAAATATTTTACTATGTTAATTAGTAGTAAAGTAATCATGTGTCATACTGAAGTGGTTTCAGCACACTATGTTGTCTAAGGTGTTCAGTTTATCGTTCATAAAATGTGAGATCACATCACATTTTACCAAAATGTGTAAATGAAGGCAGTGTAATCTTGTTTGTTGATTCCAGACTTCTGGATGTCCTGATGCAAGAGTCTCGTCTCTACCTCATCTTTGAGTTCCTTTCCATGGACCTGAAGAAGTACCTGGACTCCATTCCTTCTGGCCAGTACATGGACCCTATGTTGGTCAAGGTAACTGTATTTGTGATTATCACTGTGCAAGGAATAGATATTTACATGTGCTTGTGTGACAATTACTTCATTGCAGGTAAAGTTTTTCATTATGTAATGGGCTGTGGAAATATGTCAAGTAGTGATTTGCATGACTACACACACACACTGTATAAAGCATGAAGCCTACAGACATCTCTCTAAAAAAAGTCACTGAGTTTAAGAGAGGTCCAAGGGACCATTAAAACATTTTTATTCTCCCTCCTCCTTTAAACCTTTTCTTAGAGCTACCTTTATCAAATCTTGGAGGGTATTTACTTCTGCCACTGTCGTCGCATCCTCCACCGGGACCTAAAACCCCAAAACCTTCTGATTGACAACAAGGGGGTTATTAAACTGGCTGATTTTGGCTTGGCTCGTGCCTTTGGTGTTCCTGTGAGGGTCTACACACATGAGGTGAGGATCTGATCACACAACAGCAACACATTGCTAGCAACACTGAATTAAAGATGTAGAGTGAGATAGTTGACTGACAGCAATAGTAAAGAAAATGCTCTGAACTGAACTGAACATTGAGCTAAACAACATTTGTGTGTTTCTCAGGTTGTTACGCTCTGGTACCGAGCACCAGAAGTTCTTCTGGGTTCACCCCGATATTCAACCCCTGTTGATGTTTGGAGCACTGGCACCATTTTTGCTGAACTTGCCACAAAGAAGCCCCTGTTCCACGGAGACTCTGAAATAGACCAGCTCTTCAGGATTTTTCGGTAGGTGCACAGATGTCGAACTTCCTGATGGGAATAAAAGCATGAAATTGGTGATATGGTTAATTACAGTAACAAGAAGTCATTTAAAATTTTACGTGGCATCTTAAAATGGCAGAAATGGGCTGAAGAGTAAACTGCAACTATGAAAAGAAATATAAAGTCTGTAAACTCAATTTCAGTAGATTAATTTCAAATAAAAAGAAATAGTGTCTTGGTAATGTTTTGGCTATTTTATTTTGATATAATGCACAGATCAGATCTTTAAATATCAATATCCTTAAACACATTACAGTGATGGTGTGAACTTCATTCTTCAGTAATGATCCATGGCTAAATAAAATAAATTGTGCTGTATATGCACTGACCATCTCCCCACCCACAGCACTTTGGGAACTCCTAATAATGATGTGTGGCCAGAAGTAGAGAGCCTTCCTGACTACAAAAACACTTTTCCTAAGTGGAAATCTGGAAATCTGTCATCAATGGTAAAAAACCTGGATAAGAATGGCCTTGACCTACTCGCGGTAAGAACTAATCAAGCACTTTTTAATGGTTGAGGTCTAAGAATGGGACTAAGGCAAATTGTCGTCAGGCTATTTTTGGTTCTGCTTGCTCAGCAACTGTTGAACTGCTTTTACTGCCTTAACGCGTGGTTCCATGGCATGTATGATTAACGAGCATTAAACTGCTGTCTGAGCTGAATACGTGCTATGTCTGCTCTATACAGGGGGCAATAAAGAGCTGAGCCAACTATTAAAAAAGCAAAAGATAACTGGAAGCCTGATGCTGCTGCTCACCCTGTATGTAACACAGGACAACATGGCTTGTTAGAAAGCATCGGGGGTCAGATGCTACGAACCATTTTCAGACGATTCTTCCCTTATCTGCTCAGACACAATATTCAGTCCACCACTGATGCACACATGAATCCAGACAAGACGATACAATCAAATATGAACCAACCAGATGAAGCTTGTGGTCGTTGAATAGAAGGCTTTGATTGATTGTAACAATGAAGCAACCTTTTCCAACTATGGACATTGATAGATTATTTGAATTTGTTCATTTCAAGTTAAAAGCTGAGGTTTATTAAGCAATGCACTTTTTACCAGCATTTGGAAGGATTTTGGTTTACCCATGTAACTATGCAAGTCTCACATAAATCCTCTTTCTTCCTCTCTGACAAGTTAAAATACAAATAAAACAATCAATCGATGTAGATAAATGTTTGTTTTCATCAGCATAACATAGTCATTTTTTTCTAACCAGCATTGGAAGCAGCTCAAGAATGTAACACTAGATAATAAATAATACATACACACAGATGACGTGCCAGAATAGTCATTTATAACTTTACTGTAACATCACCCAGGAAACCAGAACTCCACCAGCACTTTAGAGCATTTCTATACTCTACCTCTATGGATTCTTCTAGATTAGGAGTCACTAATCTAGATTCTTCTTCTAGATTAGGAGTCACATGAGCCTGGTTAGTGTCTTTTGATAATAAGGGAAGGAAGAGCAATGGGTCACAGCTGGCTGGGAGACCAATACCTACACTACTTTACACAGTGTGTAAAGTAGTGTAGGTATCGCGCAAGCCATAATAATCACATTTAGATTTGTAGCTCCAAATCGTACAGGCGTCATGTATACTGCTGACAGGAAGGGCAGTTTTCAGTTGACTGGTCATACTCATCAGATTTTTTTTCTCTGCTGTAGAAAACATTGACCTACAATCCTCCAAAGAGAATCTCTGCCCGGGAGGCCATGACTCACCCATACTTCGATGATTTGGATAAATCCACTTTGCCTGCAGCCACCAGCAACAAAGTTTAAAACCCTTGCAGAGTTTACATACTCAATGAATTATCTGTAAATACTTGTGTGTATGTGCATGTGAGACATCCTGTTGTAGACCAGATTAGTGACGTTTCCTTTTATTGGCGTCTCAATAAAGCATTTGTGTGAGAACCTCAATAATATGGGTTTCCTGTATTTTAATGAGCCAGTTATTCATTTGACATTTAGAGAGTTCTGCATCGATTAGCACTTAGCAAAAGACGCTCTAATGCTGTATTCACTTACATTTATGGCATTATGGAAATACTATATTCCAAACTTTGACATCATAAGCATGCTAATAACAATGTCTCCCTAACAACCTCGTTTTCTAGCTGTCAAATTGACACTTTCCGACCAAACTAACATCTTACCAATATCCTAGGGGAGGAGAGCTGCTGCATGGTGCTGTGTGCTCACTGCGGGATAAAACTGCTGTGGTCCCACATCAGACAGGCTGTGGTTGGATGTAAATCTGGTGGGTAAGATCTGGGCAGTTGCAGTAAACTGGGGAAAGTCAGGTTGACATGACTTGTGACCCTAATTTAGCTTCATACGTGAACTCCTTTTTAAGTCAGAAATTCTGCTACGTGGCCAGTCAAATGACACCTCCAGCATCTACGGGCCTGACTTAGCTGCTCCTTCTAATCCGTTTTTTCTAAATATGCAATGAAAAAGTAGAGGACCTTTCTCTCAGGCGACATGAGGAGCTGCGCAGAGTATAGACGGATAATGATGGGCAGATGAAGCTTTATGAAGCACTGAAGCCTTTCATCCAATTTGTTCACTCCAGCACAAAGCTTTTTGAAACTTAATTTGCTCTAGTAGGACATCTACTGGGCAAAACAGTTGGCATGAATTTGAAGCGTGTGGCACTTTGCAGAAAGATAGTGAATAAACTGAACTGGTCAAGGTAATCAGTACTAGCTGGGGCAGGGAGAGTTGGAAAACCAGCAGGGCAGTGGCCCTTGAGGATCAAGTTTGGACACCCCTGGTTTAGGGAAAACATCATTGTTTTTTTCATTTAAAAACAACAGTTTCTCCACTGTGGCAGGTCTCAGGCGATTTCTTTTGTTGGACAATATTTCTCCTGCTTTGGAAAACACTCACTCACAGGGCACAGATGAAGCAGGCGTACACAGGAATGCCACTGCTAATTTACGTAAATGGGGATAGACATATTTCTATCTCTCCCAGTATTGCAGGGGGTCCTCCAGTCTTCCAGTATTTGGCTCCATCATGTAGCGTTGGACCTCAATGGTTGCATCTGCTATTACATTTTGTGTTTGTGTCTGCCTGACACTGTCATCCAGGCACCGGCACAGGTTGTTACCTAAGAAATAGAAACATTTTTTGTGAGTTTAACTTTTCATATAAATCCATCCCAAATGGAATCACAATAGTACCTTGGGAAACAACTGCAACAGTTTGTGATGTTGATGGCTGTGGTGGTGGTGGTGGTGGTGGTGGTGGTGTTGATGAGGAGGTGGTGCTGGCCTTCATTATACTGTAGAAGCACATTCTGCTTGAATCTTTTTTCTGCTTCACCTGTTCTTGCAGGGATGAGAAACATGATTCTTTTAAACCCTGGGTCCAGTAGTGTTGCAAGAAACATAATGCTCATGGTTTGGATCCGATCTAGTCTCTCTCTCGGGAGCATCCTCAGCTTCTCAGCCAGAAAAGACCCAATGGATGGTGTTTTTTCCATCATAGCAAGTAAAGGTATGACCTTTTGAGACATACACCCTTTGTTCCTGAGACAGCTCGGTGGTTGCATTATTAAATGGTTCTAGGACAATGAATGAAATAGGTGAGACGTCTGTTGTGAGACTTGCCAAAGCAGCACCAATTGGCTCTCTTTGCTCAAACAGTCTCTGCACCATATTGTAAGAGCTGTACAAGCGAGTTCCACTTCCTTGATAAGTTTGAGCTGAGGCTTCCCCAATTGTTCCTGCACCACTGCAAGCCCCTCCTTTTAAAAATACAGTTAAAAAAGCATTTATTAAATTGTCAAGGCAGCAGAACTGTAAACAAAAGTAGCATTACAGACACTGTACAGTAATTAAGCCACAGAACTTAACTTTGCAGTGGTGCTGCTCCTGAGTATCCCACTATCTTGCTGGACTTGGCTCGGATGTCAGAGAGCTCAGGGGTCTGGTCAAGGGCCTTCTTCACCACTAAGTTAAGGGTGTGAGCTACGCATATTGCATGATTGAGTCGTAGCTTCCTTGCATGAGCCGCCATATTGGCAGCTCCATCTGTTACAAGGCATGTAACTTTTCCAGTTATACCCCATTCCCTCATCAGTGAGCCTTTCACTTGTGAAATATTTTCTGCAGTGTGCACCTCGGGAAAATGTTGCACTCCCAAAACAACTGTATTTAATGTGCTGGAATAATCAACAAAATGGCAAAATAGGCCTCTGTGTTGATAGAGGTCCCCATATCTGCTGTCAGACTTAACTTTCTCCTTCATCTCCCGGTACCTAGCCTCCACCATGGCTTTTAGAGTCTGAAGGAAATAAAAAGCATTTAGGGTAGTTTAAAAGTACAAGGTGGCTGTCCTGTGACTGATGGACTCAGGTTTGAGCCTCAGTCCTGCCTGTCCACATTGTTAATGGTTTTATTCAGTAAAATCACAATTTTTAATGCTATTATTACCTTCTTAGTGGGGAGAACATAGCTAGGAACGATTGAACTAATTTTATAAATCCACAGTCCTCCACAACACTAACAAGGTCTTCATTAATTTGTGATTTTTCTCCTGAGGAAAGAAAATAAAAACAAAGCAAAAACATAAATATCACACACATTAACTTATTACAGCTGTACAATATTGTTATATCAGTTAGCCACATATTGCACGCTATATTATTGCATTTTTAATGGCTCACCTGGTTTTGGGCCACATTTGGTGTTGTCCTTTTTCTCATGCAAAGCTCTGTAGTGCCTAAGCATGGATGAGGTGTTGTTGTTATACCCAGCTCCCTGGCACTTCAACAACACTTCACCTTGTACAAAAGCGAAGACAGATGAAGATGAATTGCATTGTTCCCAAAACATCATTAATCCCAGAGGGAAATTGCGTTGCGCAGGTGATTGCTGTGCATACCTGGTTAGGAGAAATGTTCATGATGATCAAAATGTTCCCACACAGGGGACGTCCTCCTCTTAACCGGCTCCATTCTCTCCCGACCCTCTCTCCTAAATCTCCCTCATCTTGAATGGAGGCTGAGGGGTTTGTATCACTGTCAAAACTTGCGGCAAAATTCGAACCGCTTTCTGAATCAGTCACTTGGTACAGCGAGGCATCGGGGTCATCATTTCAGCCCCGCCCCTAAATGCAGCGAACCTCGGTACGCGCATCGCTCATCATGTATATATGTATATGTGTATATATGTATATACACACACATATATACATGATGAGCATGTATATATATACATATGTATATATATACATACATATACATATGTATGTACAGATATACATATATCTGTCCCCACTGCTGTTCTGCATAGGTCTGAACCCCCTCAGCCAAATAATAAACAAGACTGGCTATGGATACCGACTCCGGAACGGGGCCACCATAAGTCACCTCCTCTACATGGATGACATCAAGCTGTACGCCAAGAGTGAGCGAGACATCGACTCGCTGATCCACACCACCAGGATCTACAGCTCGGACATCGGGATGTCATTCGGGCTCGAGAAATGTGGGAGGATGGTGACAAAGAGAGGCAAGGTAATCCACACAGAAGGGGTCTCACTCCCAGAAGGAACAATAGCAGACATTGAGAACAGTTACAAGTACCTTGGAATACCACAGGCAAACGGCAACCTTGAACAGGCAACAAGGAATGCGGCAACAGCCAAATACCTCCAACGAGTAAGGCAAGTCCTAAGAAGCCAGCTCAATGGTAAGAACAAATCCCAGGCAATAAACAGCTACGCTCTGCCAGTGATCAGATACCCTGCGGGAATAATAAGGTGGCCAAAGGAAGAGATACAGACCACAGATGTTAAGACTCGAAAGCTCCTCACCATGCATGGAGGGTTCCACCCCAAATCCAGCACCCTGAGACTGTACGCTAGCCGCAAGGAAGGAGGCCGAGGACTAGTGAGCGTGAGAGCCACTATCCAGGATGAAACATCCAAGATCCATAAGTACATCAAGGATAAGGCCCAGACAGATGACGTGCTGAGTGAATGTCTCAGGCAGTGGAGAACAGAGGATGAGATGCTGGAAGAGGGACCATCATGGGAGGACAAGCCCTTACACGGGATGTACCACCGGAACATAACTGGAGTGGCTGATCTCAACAAATCCTACCAATGGCTTGAAAGGGCTGGGCTGAAGGACAGCACAGAGGCACTCATCCTGGCTGCACAGGAGCAGGCCCTGAGCACCAGAGCCATAGAGGCCCAGATCTACCACACCAGACAAGACCCAAGGTGTAGACTGTGCAAAGAGGCCCCAGAGACGGTCCAGCACATAACTGCAGGGTGTAAGATGCTGGCAGGGAAAGCATACATGGAACGCCATAACCAAGTGGCTGGCATAGTGTATGTATATATGTATATATATATATATATGTATATATGTATATATATATATGTATATATATATGTATATATATGTATATATATATATATATATGTATATATATATATATATATATATATGTATATATATGATGAATGAAAAGGGACAGATGACAGAGTCTTTAGCTTTTTTTTTTTTTTTTTTTTTTTGATGGAGAATAAAACAGACTTTAATATGCTTTTAAAATAGGAGGGTACTTATGTCTATGTCATAATGAGTTAAATGATGTACGTCCTTTCTGCTAACGATAGAAGTTAATTCACAAAGTCCTTTAATCATCTTTGCCACTGTCCAGTAGGAACTCGCTGATCTCCTCTCTCATCTCACACCTACAAGTGTTGGAGAAAAGACAAAATATTCTTATTAGTGAAATTTAATGTGTCGCCTATGGAAGAAAATCTTGCACATGGACTCAACAAATGATCTTTTGTTATGGGTCTCACCTCCTGTGCCTTCTCTGAGCCTCTGACAGGATGTAGGGAGGAAGATGTTCTATTGATGACTAGATAGGAGAGGAAATGAACAAGACGTTCCATGTAAGACATGGGATGACTAAACTTTCCTTTATAATTTGTGATTGTGAGCCATCATGCAGTGTTTGTCCACTTACCAT
This sequence comes from Betta splendens, assembly GCF_900634795.4. NCBI lineage: Eukaryota > Metazoa > Chordata > Actinopteri > Anabantiformes > Osphronemidae > Betta > Betta splendens. The sequence continues at coordinate 1,553,157 of NC_040895.2, forward strand.
GTCTCTGATGGTCAGCTGACAGCTGTAACACAACAGGCTCCTCAGATCCATCGGCTCTGGTTCCCTGTAATGTGCAGAATAATCACGGTTTCAGTTAATCAGAGGATGTGAAAAGCATGTTAAAAGCAGTCAATTGTGGACAGATTCCTTCCATCCCAACAATCTAAATACAGTGGCTAATAACAACAGACCCACCACTGCTCAAATAAGTCAGTCACTCAGCACTTACTTGGCAAAAGAACAGCAGCCACCACAGTCCTGCGCTCCTGCTTTGGCAGAGCAATACTGTGCGGTGAAAGACGTGGACTCTGGCTTCCCTGGAAACACATTCGGTTAATGCTTCACATCTGGAGGACTACTGTGGGGAACCATGCATCTGTCAGATGGGCCTGAGACGCGTAATATAGACTTCACCTTGGTGCTTTGCAACCTTCGACCTGTCCACTCTTGGCCATGCAGTCTGAGAGAGCTGCTCTGAAATCAGTGTAGCCTGGAAGGCTGAAGCATCGTCTGAAAGGGGACAAAGCCACAATGAAGAATGCCACAGAGCAGGAAACGATGTGCACTGTTTCACAGTAAACAAATTCATGCTCCTAAATCACAACATTTGAATCACTCACCCACAGCCGTGTCCAGGGTGCACAGACAGAGCAGACACCGCTCACATTGGTCTCCTGTGGAGGAGCACCGACCTGCTGTCTGCAGTTTCTCACTGGTCCTACAGGACACAATCTATAAGTATCTAGCGATGTTTCTTTGGCCAGTGATGAAGGCAACACCTTTGTGACGTAGCATCACACCGACCTGTAGATGGTGCTGACTGTGGACGGGAATTCCTCCTGCAGCTTGGTGACAAAGCTCTCTGTCAGACGCTGGACACTCGCCTTGTCTGTCATCTGCTGGAAGACAAACCTCAGACCTACACTGATGCTTATGATAGAAAACAGAACAACCATTTCCAGAGAGCGTAGCTTCCCATCTGGAAGAAGGAAGCTTAATGTAACATGTCAGCCCCAGTAAGTCAAACAGATCAGAATTTATCTGTGTTTCTTTGTCGATTGGACATCCCACACATGAGCAGGCTTTGTGTGAAACATCACCTGATTTCTGTGGTCAAACAGTGGAGCAGAACCACAGGCAGCGCCGTTTTTCCAAACTATGCTGTAGCTACACAGAGGAGATATTTGTACAAGCAGCATCAGCATCTTTCAACCTTTCTAGGTAGTGTCATACTGAAACTCCTCCTTATGTTGGGACATTATTTAGCAGCAGTTCTGCTGTGAATGTGCATGGCACAGTGCTGTGGTGCTTACAGACATGCAGACCGGTACTGTGCTTTTGTCCTGGCTGCAGTGTGTAGATCTACTGTTACTACTGTTACCTTAGTGTCCAGGCTTGGTATGAACAGGAACGTCACGTGGAACAGATGGTTGTAGTAGAACACCTCTTTAGCCGAGTGGTCCCTCATGGGCCTCACCGATATTATGTCCCCATACCTGGAGTCTGAGAAACCCTGGTCTCACACACACACACACACACACACACACACACACACACACACACGTAATGTCATTTGTCACACAGAAAGACTCTCCTGCATTAGAACCCAGAGTTGGGTTTTACCCACCGTGTCCTGGGCCAGCTGTGCTCCTCTGCCCAGGGAGAGGCTTGTCAGAAGTTTAACAGCCAGTCGGGTGCGGCTGTCTCCCAGCATCAGTTTGCTGTAGCCTCTAGTGCGTGCCATGTGAACCAGCAAATGCTGTCTTCAAGAGGATTACACGGAGGAGCCAAGGTGGTTTACATTGAGTGTGAGGAAAGAGTACACACCCGCAGGTTCATCACAATGAACATTGATTGTTACCCTACAGCAGCAGAGGAATCATGAATAGTGGAAGAACTCTCTCTGACCTTAATGTGTTGAGTAGGTTTTGTCTGGCTGTTAGCGTCTTAGCTGAGAGCATCAGCTGCTGCAGCATCTGAGTGGCAGACTCCTGAACCTCCGGTAGGGCCTCATGGTCCTGATCCTGTGGTGCTGAACGCGTGCTACAGTTGCTGTGCATGAAGTGGTCCACTTCTGCTTTGTAGGTGCTGTTTGCTCTTTCTGGGGGTGCAAGGGCTGACACTACAACAGAACCGGGAAGGTCCAAAACCTAAGGACACATTCAATCAGTGGTTACAGTTCTACAGGTTGTCAAAGGTTTAGTTCAATAATGTTTTGAGGGAAATTCTTTTTGGCAGATTTGGCACAAATACCCCCTCAGTCAGGTTACATTGATGAGGTGTGGGTGGTCACAGTCATCTTACATCAGTCCTGTTCAAGTCAGTGGGTGTTACGGACTCCTAGCACAGTCACTAACCTCTTCCAGAGGGACGATGTAGAACTGGAAACCAGTAGCTTTAAACACAGCCTGCAGCTCAGCCATTGTCCTCAGTCTCTCCTCCACAGACCGGCCAACAGCACCACCCTCTGGGCACCCACACATTATTGCACACACATTATTTAGCCACAGAAGGAGTCAAACATTATCTAAAAACTTAGACATCACTCACTTACCATCAATGTAGACAATACCAGGAAGAAACCGCAATTTCTTGTGGACACTCTGACTCAAACCCTGCGAGGGAGAGGCAATGTTAGAGCATCGTATATGATACAATGACTGCAGCACTTAACAAAAGGTGAGAGGACCAAAACACATCTATACAGTGAAGTTGCTCTAAAGCTGACTAACAGACCTAAGCATCTAAAGGCCAATAACCACATCTAGCACCTGTGGATTACTGCCGGTCTACCAAAACACCCAGATTGTGGAGAGGCCAACCTCTTGGACTTGATGGAGCATTGAACAGGATGAAGGACCTCCAGATACAGCCAACAGCACCTAAAGCCAGAAAGGACAGCTGCAGTAGTAGTGGTAAAAATTCAGTAAGTGAGGAAAGGAACGGTATTACACAGAAGCACACGTACCTTCTCTCCAGGGAAAATGACCCGGTTCTTGCCCAGTGTGGCTCTGAACTTATGAATGTAGTATTCTTTGAAACAGGCCCTGAGGCAGACAATGTGGTTTAGTTGAAGGGAAACCCCATACTGCTTCACTGGTAGTGAATAATACAGCATCAGCTTGTATTTATTACCTACCTACTACTTCAAAATCCCTGCAAATGCATTTCAAAATAAAAGCAAAGTTTCACAATAAAAGACAGGTGCTTTCTGGTGTTAACTATTCAGGCGACACGAGCAGCGTATCATCTGCCGGGTTCCTTGGGTTCGAGTCTTACCTGCAATACACGTCTCCTGCTCTGATCACCACCGCCGCAGTTGCCTCCTTGCATTTAACACATTTTTTAGAAACACTAGAAAATCGAAGCACACATGCAGACATGATGGTTTTATACAACATGATCATGTATGTTTTCACATAACAAACGGTTATGGTTGCTCTTAGTTACGGCTGTTCGAAGCAGGGAAAAGCGGGTTTGCGGTCCTCGTCGATGCCTTGACAATGTTTGGTCAATGTTTTGTCGTCTGTACATGATGTAAACAGGCTTTACCGTTTTACAAAGCGTAATCTGACGCAGTTTGATCATCGCTCGTGTTGTAGATGCGGAAATAGACAAAAGTAAATAAGGACTGAATAAGTCTGCTGTTAATTGCTACCATCTTTAGTCATTAAAATGTAAAATGCTGATCGTTTTCATCCTGTCTGTGGAGTCTTGTTTACAAGCTTCGCTTGTTAAAAAAAGGCTCAAATATGCTGAGACATAAGCAAAAAATAGACACACTGGTCACAGGTTAATTTGTGTGTGTGTGTGTGTTATGTACAAGAAAACACATCTGAACATTTTCAGGGCTCCACGTAAATTATATAGAAAGTCTTGAAAAAAAGTTGGCAGTGGGATCGAATTCTGAATGGATTCAGATGTGTCACAGGTTGACAGACAATCTGGTTCAACTAACAGTGACTGATAATGAGTCCATTTATCCAAGGGGGACACCTCTGGCTGGATGATAAAGGTTGTTTTTTCTGTTATCGCATTCTTCATATTTTTCAAACTCTGACATTTACAGGGGGACTTTTTTTTCAAGACTTTCTAAATAATTTACGTGAAGCCCTGAAAATGTTCAGATGCGTTTTCTTGTACATAACGTACATGCCACACACACACACACACACACACACACACACACACACACACACACACACACACAAATTAACCTTTGACCAGTCTGTCTATTTTTTTTGCTAATGTCTCAGAATATTTGAGATTTTTTTTAATAAGCGAAGCTTCGCAAACAAGAGTCAAAGAAAGGACGCAAAGGTTCAACATTTATATTTCATTGATTAAAGATCGTAGCAATTAACAGCAGACTTTTTCAGTCCTTCATGTATTTTACCTACTTCTGTATCTACAACACGGTCAAAGTGCGTCAGATTACGCCTTGTAAAACTGAAGACTGTTTAGATCGCGTGCAGACGACAAAACATTGTCAAGGCCCTGACGAGGACATGTGACTGGCTTCAAAGCTGTCTTCTACCTAAGTGAGAGCAACCAGTGGGCATTCACAAGTCGGTCAGCAGTTAATCCAGAAACGCGTTATTCTTTAACACCGGCATTTTAAGCCTGAGTCGGCGTTTGTGTAGTTTTAACGGCGCATTGAATTCAGGTTGGTTCACGCTGTAATGCTCGAACCCACCTGGGCACGTGCGCGCTCCCCAGCTCGTCACTGTACTCCTCCTCCGCCTGGCACATGGTGCTATGAACTGAGGAGCGAAGGCACAAGGACGAACAAACAATTGTGATGAGACCAAAGGGTTGGGTCGAGATGAAGATCAACGCCACGGAAGAAGCAGAGACGGGTTGACGCGCAGCGACCAGTCCCTCTCTGCGTCTACGGCCTGTGGCGAACAACAACTTGGTGCGTTACCGCCACCAGCTGGTGTGGAGTGTGAACCAGGCGCGTGACCCAGGCGCGTGACCCAGGCAGACCCTGCTCACAGACAGAGACGTTCTGTGTTACGTTCCTGGGTTCGTGTCCGTGTGGGTTCTCTCTGGGTTCTCCAGGCTCCTCCCACGTTTGAATTGCACGTAGGTGCCGCGCCATGGACTGGAGCCTGTCCAGGGTGTCCCCGCATGTCCCCGCATGGACCCGCATGGACCCCGCATGGACCCCGCATGGACCCCGCATGTCCCCGCATGGACCCCGCATGGACCCCGCATGTCCCCTCATGGGGACAAGCGCTGGAAAATGGATGGACGTTTATGCCACCTTCCCCTCATCTTCTGTTTGGTTTGTTTTTTTATGATTTGCTAAAATTCACTTGCATATCAATTCCCACTGCCCATTTATAGCTCCGTACGTCCTTCAAACTCAGTGTCAAAATGTCAATTATGTGGAAAAACATTGAGCTGCTGTGTGCCATGTCCTGTGAGAAATGACAACTCATTAGGTAGGAAAACTTATTTTAACTTTTTATTTTGTGACACTACATTTTACTGTAGTACTTTCAAAAATGAAATTGGTTTCCATGCAGTTTTTTAAATTAGCAGTTACACTCAACACACAACTGCACTATTTGCAATAGAGGAAACTCATCTGATCCTTTGGTTTAGAAATAAATGACTTTTAATTTTCATTTTCTTTTAGTAGTTTTCACTTTCACAAAATACAACCAACAAAAAATGGCTGGTTTACTACAATGGGTAAAATGGGTGAATGACAGAAGTGTTTGTGAACTGGTGTTCAGCGTGTCACCTGTATTAGTATCAATGTACTGGACTTACTGGGAGCTGTGGTCCTGACGACTTTCCTGTCGTGGAAACCAACCCAAACAACCAGGTGCTGTGCTTCTGGCATGTTTAGACACATTAACAGCTCCAGCTGTTCATAAACATAGTTCTACACATTACACTATACACTTATGTTCATGGTATCCTTTTCATTAAGATGAAAATAAAAACGAGTCTTTTTCTCGTTTTCCCAGCTTTTATTCTGGTGGGGGGATCAAACTGTTAGAACGTACACGGACCGTTAATGCGCGTAGTTTACTTTGCATTGATGGGCAGATTCCACCCACGTCCAGCTGCTACTGTTATTTAACGCGTCAACGTCAGGTCCTTGGCTTCCACTGGGCCTGTTGTTTGCGCTACGTCTGGGATTGTAGTCTTTAAAAACGCCTCGTTCTGCAGGCGAATACGCACTCGGACTACAACATCCACGAAGCACAGCGCGTGGAGGGCGCTTGTTGGGGGTTCGCTAATCTGACAACCATGTGGATGCAGTGCTTCGACACTCCGCCGCTTCATAGATCTGTGTTTTTATCCAGGTCATCCTCGTAGACAGACGTGCGCCCCGCTTCCACTGTTTACGTCTGCGGCGTGGAGCACGCATGCACGCGCTGCTTTATTGTAGGAACTGGATCAGAAGTTGAGAGCACGCTGCTATGGTCGCGCCACATGGACGTTGCTCGACGGATCAGACACGAGCAGGCGGCACGTGAAGCCGTTGGAGCGTCGCGTCTCGGGCTGCACTGAGCTGTTGTCGCCAGTCACGCGTCCTCTCCAGCTCCATGATGGCGATGTTCCGGAGCCTGGTCTCGGCGAGCGCGCAGCTGCGGCCCCAGCAGCCGTCCGCCAGCGCGGCCGAGGGCGTCGAGAGCCAGTTCTCGTGCCCCATCTGCCTGGAGGTGTACCACAAGCCCGTCAGCATCGCCGGCTGCTCGCACACGTAAAGTAGCCGCCTCCCGTTCGCATGCGTGTGCGGACGCGCAGTAACGTTCAGTGGCCAGCGTCGTCGTGTGTGTTTGGAGCGGCACCAAGCAATGGTCCCGTCACGTGTCCAAATATATGCGCTCTGCCTTGTTTGTGTGTTTCATCTGAAACATCAAACGAGCCAGCTTCGCTTGAGAAGCTTTTGTATTCGTGTCTTTCGAACGTAAAAGAAACGTGTGTTATTTGACATAATCTTCGCCTACTGTTTCCAGGCGTCACTGACACTGATGCTACAGCATCCGCTCCTTGACGCTCAAACATTCACACCTCAGACGTCCTGCTCGCGTCACAACACCAGCAGAGCACGTTATTCCAATACATGACAGGAGCACAAATGTCACCTTCTATGTGTCGCATTGTGCTTTAAGCAGCAAAAAGGTCAAAACTAACATGAATGCAACAGTTAGGCAAAAATCAAGGCCGTAAGCTAATGTTTGTATTGTTTTTGTTGTTGATGGTTTAGTGAAGGAACAAACAGGAAGTAAACCGAAGCTTCTGAAATTTGTCAGTATGAGATAGAGACATTATCTCCATTAAAACCCTGCGAGGAGAAGGCAGAGACGCATTTCTAATCTTTCTGTCAAAACAAAAACCAGCCCAGACATCACATCACTTTCATTGTATTTTTAGCTAAGGTGCAAAATGCAGCTATTTTTAGACCTCGGCTGCAGATGGGGATGGGTGAAACATCAGGAAAGTGTCACACTACGACACGCACTCTTCCCACATACTGTATGTTACACACTCAGCTCTTTGGCTGAGTCTGACTTAGGTCCAAGGCTTAGGTCCTTGCAGTACTATTATATCTCCTCGTAAAAGATCATTGACACTCGGCTTCACCCATGTCACTTGACGGCAATGTTTTATTCACCATAAAACATTTAAAGGTACCAAACTACACCCCAATCGTTAGGACATGGTGTACAATCTATATTAAAGATTACGATTAAAGAATACGATGATCAGACACAGAAAACAAATAAAATGTTCTATTTTAAGATCAACTAAGACTACTTACTGGTGGCAGCAGCTGCCAAAGGGCATCATGAGCATCCATTTAATGTGCTTGCCTTGACCCTTACTCAGAAAAACATCTTTCCATGATGTTACGGCCTGTAGATGGAATTTTAAATTTGTAAAAAAGAAAATGTGTACACTTATCTTTCCAAGTTACACAGTTAAACGCACTGTAAATATTTAGTTCCTAGTTCCTATTTAGTTAATTGTAGGAGTTCAGTAACACAGGTTCGCAGCTAACAACTCATCTTTGGCTGATACTAATCGTGGCGGATGTGGCCTGATACTCTGTGAGCAGGCAAACTGAAGCTGCAGCCTTGGTTCCCACCCTCCCTTCTGTCTGCTGTTCCAGGTTCTGTGGGGAATGTTTGCAGCCATGTCTTCAGGTGACCTCGCCCCTCTGTCCTCTGTGTCGTGTGCCCTTTGACCCTAAGAAAGTGGATCGCTCCTCCAGTGTGGAGAAACAGCTGGGCTCCTACAAAGCCCCCTGCAGGGGCTGTAGCAAGAAGGTGGGTAATGAGCCGTTATTACACTGTGTGTAACTGTGTCCTGTCCTGTACCATGGAGCGCACAACTTAGCTTATGCACCAAGTGGAGTGTGCATTTGATCCACACGGGTGTATTGTGCCCCTGTTGATTGGTCACACATACTTATTGTAGAATGAATATAGTTTCTATCAACATCAGGAACCAAAATGAGCCAAATCGAGGCTTGTCTGTTTGAAAAACCGACCTGAACTGAAATTATTTGAAGCTTGTTTTGAAATTTGGAAAAAAATAAAAACATACTGTCACCAAACTATGAAAACATTCAGGTATAAATTTATGTTTAAACTTAATTTTTTAAAAATATTTACACTTTTTTTCCTTCAACCTTCCAAGTATCTGAGCTGCAATCACTGCATTCATTGTGGCAGAACATAATTCACAGACACAAGTTATTGTTGATATGCTAGGCTACAATTGGCTTTTAAGGAGTTTTTATGGTAAGTTGTCTTAAAAATGATTTAAAAGTAAAATACACAATCATATTTTTCCCAATTCACACAGCTCCTGAAGGCCACATGACCTTAAAACTATTTTGGTAGGTCCACCATGTTAGTCCTGCTTCCTAAACAGAACAGGGCCCAAAGTTGTGAAGTGAAACTGAAAAATCAAATCTGAAAGTAAAAAAGGAATATTTGAAATTCAAAACCATAAAATGTGTAAAAAAAAGGAAGGGATGCTCCATATCCTCCATATTATCTATGCAGAGAAATTATCATTTAGTCCTCTGTAAAAAGCGTCTGAAACAGGACGGAAGCTTTTTTTGCCTCAGGCTCACAGACTACAACTGGTGCTTCCTGGTATCCTTTGTACCTGCCACAGCAACAATTGGGCAGAGAGGGGGCGGAGCCAACATGCTTGAGCGAAACTGCTCAGTCCGCCATCAGTGTTGCCAGATTGGGTTCTTTTTTATGGTGTTGTGCGGGAAACATATGTATAGAGTGAGTATTAATAATTTGGGCTGTTTTTTGTTTAGTCGGGCGGGATTTGACCATATTTTAACACAGCAGACTTAAAAGTTTAATGGTCATTAAACGCCACACTGTAGAACCTGATTGGTTACTCTATCCAGACACAGCAACCTGAAAGTTTTAGGGTCATTAAATGCAACTCTGCGTAAGAACCGCATTGGTTACTCTACAATTAAGGCAGCGTATTGTGTTCGGATTTTAAAACATCATCTATCACCGTGCGTGCGTGCCCATCCAGTGCCCACCAGCGGTGGGGATTTTGCCACCAGCGATTTCCCTGGCAGAGTTATTAAAAAGAACACCAAAATTTCAAACTGGGGAAAATATAAGAAAGCGTACACAAGGGAGTAGAAGAATGAGTCTGAGCTCAAAACCTGGATTGCACCGGTCTGGGGAGATGAATCAAAAGCTCACTGTAAGTACTGCAATACTGAAATTAGGTATGGTTTTTATGTTTAATGTGTTTAAATGCACTGCTATATGATTTAAAGATGCAGTGAACGTAGATTCAGTTGTGCTTCTTTTAGCACAGAGACATGATGCATCTGACTGTTGCAGGGTGCAGGGGGCAGCCTCGTCCTCCATACAGCGCTGTACTCTGGCTCATACAACTAACTACGAATATGGTTAACCACAAAGACTGTGCTGAAGAATTTGATGTCTTCTAAATAGTCTACAGTGGGACCTTCGGCCATTAAATATTAGTGCTGGATGTGTATGCGAGGAAAAACAATGGCGGACAGAGCAGATGTGCTCCAGCAGCCTGACTGTGCCCCCTCTCAGTCTGACCGTTGCTGGGGCGGGTACAGAGAAAACCAGCACTAGTTGTAGTTTTTGAGCCCACGGCAAACCATGCCTAGGTGTCTTACCGGAGGAATAAATGATAACTTCTTTGCAAAGAAACTATAGATCTGAGTATCCCTTCGTTTTTACCCCAGGGTCGTTTTGGTCAACCCCCATTGAAAATTGGTGAAGTTTTCCTTTTAAATTAATTAAAATTAATTAAATTTTCTTATGGCCCATTTGGCTCCATTGGATGGAGCAAGAGATAAACAGTGTCATAACAACAACAATGATCAACAATAGCAAAATATAGGAAAAGATTACCACCACAATGGACCAGGTATCTGGGACATGGTCCAGTGGATGGAGCAACCAGAACTCTTCCCTGTCCTCCAGAGGGAGCAGCAATACTCTGCTCTGTGTGTATCTGTTCTCAGGTGGCTCTGGTGAAGATGAGGTCCCACATTGCGTCCTGTTCTAAGGTGCAGGAGCAAATAGCCAACTGTCCCAAGTTTGTCCCTGTGGTTCCCACGTCCCAACCCATACCAAGGTACGGCCTTCTCTAGAACAAGGTGTTCATGTCAGCGTTTCAGGTTCTCGACTAAACCAGGAACAGCCACAGTACCTTACAAAGACATCTGAGTGTTGGCTCTCTACATTCACCCCAGTGTCACGAACGGAATGAGGAACAATCCAAATGTCAGGACCGTACCTTTGCTATCAGCTATAACTGAACAGTAGTGGACGTCAAGAGGATCCCCTTTATAAAAACTGAGGGTAAATCAGCAGCTTAAAGGTTGTTTAAGTGTCATGTTTATGTTTTTGTGTATGTTGACCCGTAGCAATATTCCAAACCGGTCCACGTTTGTGTGTCCATTCTGTGGAGCCAGGAACCTGGACCAACAGGAGCTGCTCAAACACTGTATGACCAGCCATCGCAATGACCCCAACAAAGTGGTAAGAGACTTACTGTAGCACACGATCTGCCTTGTACGGCTCAGTGTTGCTGTGTGATATGAGCAAAGCAGTTAAAGGGAAACAGACCACAGCATTCATACACAGAAAAGTGCAGATCTCAGTCGCTGAGTTTCATCCAGGGACAAGAAGTGTGAGGTCATCTTCGCCATCAGTATGACTGAGCTGTGTGTCTCCAGGTGTGCCCTGTGTGTTCAGCCATGCCGTGGGGAGACCCCAGCTACAAGAGCTCCAACTTTCTCCAGCATCTACTCCACAGACACAAGTTCTCCTATGACACGTTTGTTGTAAGTTCAGTTCATGACCTTTTTTATTTACTCTGCAAAACAACCATTGAATGACACAGAACGAAGCCGTGTTCCTGTTATTTTGTATCTTTGGGCTTTGAGTAGTTTTGGTTTCATATCTGTAGTAATTGGAGGCAGCGTCTGCTACAGGTCTGCAGTGTCGGTGAGTTTAAATCCAGCAGCTTGGCAGTAGATGATCAAAGCTCTGTCCTCTTCCAGGACTACAGTATTGATGAGGAGGCGGCGCTGCAGGCAGCTCTGGCGCTGTCACTGGCTGAAAACTGATGCCAGCCTTTCACCGCTGTCACTTTGTCCCTCGGCACCACTGTTCTTCCAGGTTCCTGCACCACAGAGGTCCACGGCCATTTCCAGTAAACTCTGCCACCTCATGCATTGTTCCATTGGATCCATGACTGCAGCTGCTAAGACAAACAACAGGAACCTGTCATGTGACCCCCACAGCTCGAAGGGCGTCCTCTGGAACAACCGACTCAAAGTGTCCTAACGGCGGCTGAACCACTGGTGCAGGTCCAGATGTTTTGGTTGAGTTGCTGCCTGAGACAGTACTGCCGTGGTCAGTGTGTTATTGGATCATGAATTAGTCAATAATGAAGAACCTACATGACTGAAACATTAAACTGGTTTGATGACATGAAGGTCATAATCAGTCAATGGTTTGACTGGTAGGAGGAAAACTGCAAATCATTTGTTTTTCTCACTGTTAAAGTAATACAACCCATCCTAGAAAAGCTGGGATGATGTGTAAAGCGTCCATCAGAAAACAGACGCTGTGATGTGCTGCATTAAAGATGGTCCTGGACATCATGTGGACTCAGGAACCAGTGTCCCTGTGTATGGGCACAATCATGAACGGGATTACAGCAGAGTCACACAAACAATGAGTCAAAAACACAGTCACTAAGTCCGAACATCTGGAAACCATCATCATCGAAGAGGAGCTGGACCTTCTGATTCTCTGCAGATGTGTTAGTTGGCAGCTTCGACGTCTAAAGTCTTTGATTCTCCTTTCACACATCATCACAACGTTCGGAGAAGAGGGCTGGTATAAAACATGAAGGTAGACTCTGTTTAGACATCGTGTTTTTTTCACATGCAGGCGTGTAAGTTGTTCCCTTGTCCCCTGTCCTGACTGAAGGATGAGGTCTAACTCTGTGCTGAATGCGGCACTGAACGGTGAGAGCAGGATCCAACCGTGAACTCAGAGGTGTCAGCATTTACAGACATGAGCCTCCACAACTCTGACACACAGTTCCTCTTTTCAGCGTGAGTATTTGCACGCTTGTGATTTTTCTATCTAGTATCATACAGTTGGTGTCTGGTGCTCGATGGATGTTGGACCTTGTTCTGTACCCTGCTTCAGACCTTGGAACAAGGAGGATTTTTTGATTCATCTGCTAAGGTCCATGACTAAAAGTCAAGTTTGTGACCACAACCTTCTGTGATAGTTGCTGTTAGTACTGGTAGATCCACCAGAGGAGCGTATAGAGGACAGTCCAATGCAGAGTCTGACCAGCAGGTGGTGGTGTCCTCAGTCAGGCTGGTAGTTTACTGACACATCCACATCCAATGAATGAACTGTTTTGTATTTTGTTTGTTTTTCCTCTAAATAAGCAGCATGTCTCATTTTCTTGTCATTATTATATTAACAAATGGTTCTAAGGATGCAGAATAAATGAATAATAATAATAAATAAATGAGTGCAGGTGTGAGGCAGGGAAACATGGTACCTCTGGTATGACTGCTCAGTGTCCCCACATCATCCAACAGCCGATTACACACATACGTTCATCATTTCTGCTCTGTGCCCCGACAAGGGACAAGGCAATCTAAATATTACTAAAGTTTGAATTCAGATGAGATCAGTCCAAGGATTCCAGGCCCCCAACGCATCCACACAGGGACCATGCAGACCCCATGAAGGTTAATAATTGGTCATAAAACTAAAAACAGATTTAAACCCTATTCTTCATTAGATGTTTCTTTACTTGACAGATTGACCACATCTTGATTGTCCGATTGCATATTCAGTAGTGGTGTACATCTCTAGCATCCTGTCTTTCATTGTTGGACATATTAAATTTAAATTTGTCAACGACAACACAGCACCGCATTCTGTGCTTTCTCTCTATGTGTGATCATACGTCTGTACACATAGAGCCGGGACCACAACGTTTGTTTGTTCATATAGCACCAACTCAGATCAGGGGACATCACACATTGTATTGAATTCAATTAAATTGTATTTATATAGCCCCAAATAACAACAAAGTTATCTCAAGGCACTTTACAAGGTAAGGTTTAAGGCCTCACACAACTAAACCCAACAAATCCCACACACAGCAAGCCTTTAATTGTAATAATTATAATTTAACAGCATCAGTGGAGAGGAAAAACTTCCTCTCTAACGAGGAAGAAACCTCCAGCAGAACCAGACTGGATGTGGGCGGCCATCTGCCTCGACCGGTTGGGGTGAGAGGATAGAGAGAGAGAAAAGCACAGCAACAACAACAAGCAACAACAGAGCACAGGCAGGATGGTTGGACCAGGGACTGGACACAGGCACGATGGTTGGATCTGCAGCTTCCCATCACAGACACAAAGCTGAAAGAGACGAGGTTAGTTAAACATGGAATAATCATAGAAGGTGATTGGATATAAGAGTTAGAAGGAAACAGAGGAGCTCACTTGCTGATCACAACATCACCTTATATACCTGTTGCTCACGGGGTGGGATTCAGCTCCCCGGACGTTAGATCATCATCTTGACCTTTTAGGGTGTTTTTGACCATTATTTTATTATATTTTTACCCAATCATAATCCCAAACCAAGTGAAGACACTTGTTGCTCTGCCCTTTTCTCCCCGGGCGGGGCAGCTCCCCTCCAAACCTTCACTTTCCCAAGGTCAGGTTACTGTAGGTCAGGAGCTTGCAGCAGAAGCTGCACTCCTCCCACCTGCCTTATCTAGGTCAGTAAAACACACTGTAGTTTTAATGGTCTTGGTGGTACTACACTTCTGTTGCATAAGAGGGTCTCCTCCTTACACACATGACAGTGCACGCACGCACACGCGCACACACACACGCGCACACACACGCGCACACACACGCGCACACACACGCGCACACACACACACACACACACACACACACGCCTCACTGCTACGTGCGTTGTAAGTGGCAAGACAGAACTGGCGCTTAGACGCACCTGCATTTAGCCAGGCTCTCACCACGCCCCTATCACCTCCACCAATCGTCTCCGTCTGTTACTGAGGTGAGTGGACGAGGAGGACCGTCACATCAGCAAATAGCTAGCGGTATTGTGTTAGCTAACTGTTAACCTGAACCCCCCACCCGTTATCCAGCCCTAACCCTAACCACAATACCCTCTGAAGCTGTTGAGCGGTTGTTGTTCAGACGGGACGATCAAAGTTTTTGATGTTGATTTATTAACGAGCATAACTTAGCAAATAGCTAGCAGTATTGTGTTAGCTAACTGTTAACCTAAACCCCCCCATCCGTTATCCAGCCCTAACTCTAACCACAATAACCTCTAAAGCTGCATAACATAGCAACTTAGCTAGCTGTTAGCTGTTAGCGAGTAGGCAGAGCAGGCACCTACTGGCCCGTACGAATGCGCTGATAAGTTCTGATCAGCCCATTCGTTATGGCTGATAACATCCGAAGCAGGTGGGCTATGGAGTTACTGTGTCCATAGTCCCCTTGAAGTCCATTGTACAAGTGTTTTTCTCCTCTTTGTAGCATCCTGTTATCCTTTGGGGTCTCTGTCACACTAATAATATACATGGTTATGCAGATATATATGTTCCAATATGATGTAGATACTAAGTGGTTATATATGTTCATATTCAGTTAGCAAATACTAATGGTAATGTCAGTTTTCATGGATAAGGTTCTGATAACCTTGGGAGCAATCGTGCTCTCTCCATATCCATATGTTCATCACGAAGTAATGAACTTCAGGGCCAACAGTAACTAGAATTACCCCCTCGGGGGGCCAACACGAAGTAGAATGGCCTCCTCTTCGGAGCCAACAGGAGCTAGAACGACCGCTTCTTCAGAGCCGGCAGGGACGGCCTTCCCTGAACTGAAAGGGGCAGGAATCGCCTCCTCTGGACAGGGGATGGAGTCGAGACCTGGTTTGTCTGGGCGGCAGAAGCTGGGCTTCACTGGGGTGGAGCTGGGCTTGACCAGGCAGCAACAGACAGGACAGGCGAGAACCATGTGGTGGGTGTAGGCTGTGGCACAGGGGCTGGTGTGGACTGTGGCACAGGGACTGATGCAGAATCCGCTTGTGGCTTCACATAATTCCAGGCCTTATACAGCACAGGAATCCTGAGGACCAGGGCTGCTGCTTCCTGGAGGTGATGTTCTGTGGCGTCTGGATCATTGGTTGTACTGGCAGCGACAGAGATTTGCAACAACGGAGTGGTGCTGGGAAGAACAGTGGCAGAAGCAACTGGAAAAATGATGGGCGGACGCCGTAAGACCAAGCGTGTGTCAAGTCTGCCCACAGCGCCTGGAGCCTGATGAACAACGCGCTTACCCCAGGGTAGTGAAACCACCAGTGCTCCTCCTCGAGGATCTCCACTGCCAGTCTCACCACGCGGAGACGTGCCTTTAAGCCGGATGCCTCCGCGTATTCCCTTGCGAGCTCCGCAAAGCACCAATGAAGGTCCTCCGGTAATCCAGGGCAGGTAAACGGCATGGTGAAGGAAAAAAACAAGCACGCTCCATTAAAAAGAAAACCGGGAGAAAAAAAGAAAAACACCCGTCTGATTACGGCTGGCTGACGGAACAGGTGAGTGCTGGGGCTTAAATGCTGGGGAATAATTACTGAATGGAAACAGCTGGTAAACCCTGGGGAACTTAACAGAAACAGCTGACGGAGCATGTGAAACAAGAACTAAAAACCCGGAGAAACCAAAATAGGAAATGGAAAAAACCTGAACAACTGTAACTACAATTCTTGCAGAGACGATTCAGGAAAGGAATCTGATAGGAAAAAATAGAACAATAAAAATGTTGTATATTCTTAGTGCCAAGGTGATTTGTGTAGCATGCACAGTAAATGAAATGTCTTCAATAACACACCTGGTGCTTGAACCTGGAAACTTCTGCTTCTCAGGCCAATACTCTACCTACGGAGCTACCAGGCCACATAAAACTTCAGAGTTCCTCTTATCCCTTCACTTTCGATGCTTTGTGCTCAAAAGAAGCACATTCTTCCTTTGTGTACTGTACGATCCCACCATGGTAGCTTTGGTGAAGGCAGATGAAAGAATTTGCCTCTGTTGCAGCTGGAGGTGCCGGGGAATCAGCTCTGGTCTCTTTCTCCTAATTGTGCTAACCAGAACCAGTTTTCCTCAGAGGAGTTCTTCTGTCAAGCTAAACCATGTAAAACAGGGATGCTCTATCCTGGTCCTCAAGAGCTACAATCCTGCTGGTTTTCCAACTCTCCCGGCTGGTTACCTAGATCAGGTGTGTCAGGAAGCTACTGACTGGATAAACACACATGGTCAAGATAATCAGTATTAGCTGCAGCAGGAAGAGTTGGAAGACTAGCAGGACAGTAGCTCTCGACGACCAGGATTGAGCACCTCTGATGTAAAACATTTGCCACACATGGTAGTGTGTGTTGTCAGGGTGATTGTGACCCTCATATACAGTATATTGTCTTCATGAGGGGCATCTGCCCTAATCCAAAAGACCAAATGACATGAGAGCTAAGAGTAGAGGTGTGTAACACACAAACCTACAGATGCTTTCATCACATGCAACAAAGCCAGGTTTAATTGGGAAAGTCACAGCTCAAAACCCTGCACCAGTATTGCATGACTATGAACATATGAAACCTCTCTCCTGCAAATACATATTAGTGTTGAAGTTTCAAACACTTATCACTGAGATGTGATCACAAAAAAAATGCAATTCAATGGATGCTTGGGATGCAGAAAGCCAGCAACCAGCCCTATTGGTGACTAAGAGAACTACAACTTATTGCTACCTTGACCAAAATTGGGCAAACTATATTATTTTGTACAAAATATATAAATAATAAATATTTTATATAAAAATAAAAAAAATGTTGTTAGTTACTGTTACAATGAAACAAATTTTATCTAAAGTGATTAATTTTATACTGTAAATAACTGGTTGTTAAAATGGTTGTTTGAATAGAAATCAATTAGCCAAAAATGGCCACAATAGAAACAATAGTTACAATGTTTAATATTGATATATTTAAATATATGAAGCTACAAAGTCAAAGATCTGATCCACAACTTGGGAAACTTCATTCAAATGACAAAAACACAGATAAAATGATCAAAAAAAGAAATAGTGAAAAAGCAAAAAATGGCCACAGAGACCAGAGGGTTCACAGAGTTGAAACTAACTCTGTACTTTTCAGATAAAAACTAAACACTTGATGTGTTCTTGTAATGGAAAAATTTTGCCTTTGTGCTATTTCTTATCCAACACACTCGTCATGTGCTGGTTAGGTGCAATACTGAACATTCTTACACAAACAAATAATCTCTTGTGCCCTGTCGTACATCAAGTCTAAACATCTGATGTTCCATTTGACTGACTAATAATTTATGATATATGTTTGTCTTTTACACCCGGACTCTGGCTCCATCCTATCTGACTCTCTACCAGACCCAAGGCTGTTAAAGCCAATGCATCTTGTCTTGGAAGCTCGGTGTTCCTTCCTTTGGATAACAAGACATGACGATGCAGAAGTGAGAAAGCAAACATTCTCACTCACAGTGAGATAAGGTGGCACAAACAATTCCATTGCTGCAGAGAGACATTCCACCAGAGCCAGAGAAAGGGGTTAAAAGGCAGAGACAATTTGAGGATCGTGGGCTCTTTGCATCACACCTTCGTGGTGTGTGCACTGATCTCCCCAGCTGGTTTTTGGTTTGTTGATGTGCACGATCAACATCCACGCTTTTTATTTGCTTTCCCCATTATTTTTATTTTCTTTATTATTTCAATAAATCGCACAAAAGGACAACTCTCTCATCTGCTTCTTTATGGAAAATTTCCACCACAGAAATTGGCGTCACGAACAGGATTCGCTGCAGGTCGTCTGGACGGTGTGACCAGGGACGATAGTCCTGAGGACTAGGGTCGCTCAGCCTCCGAACCTCTACAGCTGTTCTGAGTGGGAGGACTGCTCACCCGTCTGGATCGCCTCTGACGAGATCCAACTCAAAATCCAACCTCTACTCGGCCCGGTGAGAGAGATTCCGTTGTGTTGCGACTTGTTGAAGAAAAAAAAAAAACGGGTTTGAAATTGGTTTCAGGTATTCGGGTTTACTTGGCTCTGATCATTTGGTTTAGGGAAAGTAAGGCAAATAAAAATTAATTCTAAAACATCCCCAACTAGACTAAAACAAACAACAACAAAAGAAAACATAATTAGGACTAGAGATAATAATATTTCTAAAACGACTATTTGGCTGAAAACATCTAAAATATAATATTAGGAACAAAATTTTCCCAAAAAAAAAAAAATTAATTAGGTCAAAGTCTGCCCTGGTGGCCGAGACGGTGGTTGCTAAGGGTTGGCTCATGGGACCGAGCTTGTTTTTGTCTGTACTGAGGATACAGACCAGTGTGCAGATCTGAGCGCAGTCCAAAGGGTGTGGACAAGGAAATAAAAGACGGCTTCTGAAATACGGAGCGCGTTTGCAGGGGGAAGTGGTTTTGAGATACGAGGGACCCGGGTCTTAGAGGGGCCTGACGGTGAGGGACCACTTCCGAGAACCCTGTCGCTGATCTGAGCGGTCCGTGGAAGAGAAATTTCGAAAAAAGGTTCCGGCCGGAACACAAAAAAGTCTAAGGCAGGAAATCGCCGGGACTCTGAAAGATGGGTTTGGGGCGATCTAAGTCTCCACCACCAGACTGCAGCATTACAAAAGTAAAAGTAATTAAAAGTGAAAAGTAAATATGGTTTTTATTAGTGCATTTCATGTTTCCATGAGTGGGAAACTGGGGGTTCAAAAGGAGAATCACTTAGTGTAAAAGACATAAAAAGTTAGATACAAAAGATGAGATTTGAAAAAGCAAAACTATCAAAACTAAAGCCCTAAAAGAAAAAGAGTGATGAGAGTAACAGAAAAAAAATGAGATAACAACTCTGGGGAAGAATTGTTTGCAAGCTCTGACACCACAGCAGCTGGAGGACACAGACCACAGCATGGACGCCTCACAGACTCCCACAACGTCTGCAGCCATCACGTTCTGGGCTCATCAGATGAACCAGCTACTACAAGCGTGTGTGTCTGACACAGACACCTGCTTATGACAATCAGCAAAGGAAAACAAGGACAGAGCAACAGCAGAGAAGACGTACTCTGACACAGACACTGGTGGAAACAACAGGAGAGGCTTCAGACGTGATCGGCCCAAAAGAGCTGCATCTGAGGATCCAGGAAAGGTCTGTCATCGAGGAACAACTGTCCCATTGAAAGGCTTCACCCACTGGCGCTCACATCAGACTGATGGTTGGGGAAGGAGGAAGGTGACGGTTCCTTTTCACGTGACGTACAAGACGGTACCGCAAACACACACACACATTCATACACGCAATGAAGAAACACGCTTACAGCTGATACACGCTCAAATTCATGTTCATGCTTATCTGCTCGCAATGAAGAATCGCTTTTTGCTTAAAAAAATCCCAGAGTGATTTTAAAATGATGACAAACAGCTAAATGACAACTGCTGCATGACTTTACTGTCTGATGGGTTTAAACTATTTCAATTTGCAACAAATTCAGTAATAAAATCCTCCATGTTTCTAAAAAGATTTGTGCACAATATAGGTTTGTCTGGCCAGACTGTAGAAAAAGAAAACAAAACAGACTGTAGAAAAACAAAACCAGACTATAGGACGACTGAGACCGACTGAAACAGTATTAATGACTATTAAAGGGAAGACGACTATTAGAGAGAAGTAATAATAATGACTGTACGTACCAGACTATTAAAGAAAGACATACTGTTTCACTGTCTTGTGCAACATCTGACAGCAAGAAACCTTGAGATTTATTGTTGCTTTCAAACTTGTGCCCAGTTACATTTTTAGGTAGAGATCTCATGTGTAGTTTAGGTATTTGATTGATTTCCACTCCAGACGGAGTGCAGGTCACATCTACAGACAATCTAAATAATCCCTCTTTTGTTGGTGTTAACTTCAGCTCAGCTGTGCTCTTATCATTGGCTGCTGAGGGGGGGCTGTAACTGAGGCCCTCACACAGGCTGCATCACAGCTTGTTTCCATGTGATACGACCTCCAGAGACGCATCTGACCTGTCCTGTACAGCACATGTGTCTTCTGGTCCTGATGATGAGTTTGAAGAGTTATGATTTCACACACACTCAAACTGACCTCAACTTCCCTCTTTTGAGATGAACACAGGTCTGCGCTTGCGATTTCTCTTACTAACGAACAAAAAAGATTTTTATTTTTATTCTACAGTTCCACACGTCCCTCTGTGAAAACATGAGGGAGACAGATGCAGGACGTGGGTCCTTTCGTGAACAGATGTGAACGGGGTGGAGACTGGTGAACGACTTCTGACCCCATGTGACGTATTTACCTACTTTGCATACTTTTAGAAAACTTTTTTTTTATTCTTCCGTCATGTGCAACAAACAGTGAACTTGATACCTCCACATTCTAATGACACACTACATGCTTTTGTTTTTATTTTTATTTTTCAGAGGACGCTCTGACCCAACACTCAGCCTTACAGGAAGCCCTGCTTCCCTGTGGCTCACACACAGACATGATGTAGGTTTGATCAGAGGATGTGAACCAGTGGTCATCACACCTAAATCTGACCACAGACCATGTAAACAACACCACCCTCTTAAAGGAAGCCATAGATGGCCTTACTGCAGACACCACTAAGCTACTGAATCATTGGATGCTACAGGCCACAAAGAGAGCCTGTCTAAATTACAGTTTGTTCAGACAAAGGTTATTTTCTGGGTCATTGTAATTACAGCTGATGGCAAATCCATCTCACCCAACAGAGTTGAAGCAATTTGAAACCTGCCTAAAACGTGCACGTAAAAACAGCTGATGTCTTTTCTAGGTCTTTGTTCTTATTGTAGGACCTTCAGTCCTAACTTTACTGTCTCTGAGGCCCCACTCAGGGTTCTGATGCAGACGTCTTCATCGTCCACTTCTTGTCTCACGTGGACGTCTGAGGCTGAACAACGTTCACTGACCTCATGCTTGCTCTTCAGTCGGCTCCTACTTTGGGTCTTCCTGATCTGACCCTATGCGACCTTTCACTCAAACAGTGGATGAGAAATCAGGTTGTGCGACTTCTGTTCTTTTGTCCTCATACTTTGATTCTTTTGAAATAGATCACATCTTTCTACAGCCCGACGGCTTAGATGCAACACCACCTTGCTCAACATGCTGAACGTTACTATCAAGAGGCCGTCTTGAAGTCTGGCTCTTTGCTAAGACACTACTCTGCTCAGGCTGCAGAGTTGATCGCGTTGACTGAAGCTAGTAAACTAGCAGAAGGAGAGTCTGTTACCATCTACACAGACTCACAGATGCTCTGTGGAAGCATAGGAAGCTTTGGAAGTCTGATTGCAAACCTATCTCCCATCATGATTAGGTTCCTTCCTTTGGATAACAAGACATGACGATGCAGAAGTGAGAAAGCAAACATTCTCACTCACAGCGAGATAAGGTGGAACAAACAATTCCATTGCTGCAGAGAGACATTCCACCAGAGCCAGAGAAAGGGGTTAAAAGGCAGAAGCAACTTGAGGATCGTGGGCTCTTTGCATCACACCTTCGTGGTGTGTGCACTGATCTCCCCAGCTGGTTTTTGGTTTGTTGATGTGCACGATCAACATCCACGCTTTTTATTTGCTTTCCCCATTATTTTTATTTTCTTTATTATTTCAATAAATCGCACAAAAAGACAACTCTCTCATCTGCTTCTTTATGGGAAATTTCCACCACAGTTCTGCAAGCAGAAATGATTTTAAACTAATGCCCTAATAATAACTACAATTATTGCTATTAATTAGCAGTTATTCATCTTGCATTCTTTTCTTATAATTTTCATTCATGTTTGAACTCCTGCTCCTTTTGAAAACTAAATGTGTTTAAATAAAAAAAGACATAATTCAAATATGTTTTTTTTGAGGTTTTTAACTTTATCAGCATAGATGGAAAACAGCACAAACAACAACAACTCTTAGCACTGCAGTGTCATTTTGATGGCATTACCCTGAACGTCAGTGTTAACAGACCATGTGATGCCATAAATGAACACAGGTGGGAGACAGCTGAGTCAAGTTGCCCCGTAACAGCCCCGTAACTGAATTTATTCCATTTGAACAGATGGGCTCCTTCTTCCTTACTTACAACAACATATATTATTTGTAAATGAATGGAACATTGTAGTTTTATGCACATGTCAGTGATTACAGACCATTAACAATATTACATTTACAGTCTCTATCAATCATTGTCAATCATAGAATACCTGTAGATGTGCTTCATCCATCCTGCGATTAACGGTTTACGTTTATAAAAAAAAAAACCTTGAGAATAAATGAGAAAGTCCTTCTCAGAAATACAGTAAAATCCAATTCTTTATGACATACAAATCAATGTCAGAGTTCAATCAACTGCACAACATCTACAGCACCAATTTTACAGCAGACTGAGAGGGATTTATCTGTTCCTACTACTTTACTTATTTACATGTTATATACAATGCACATTCCAATTAATTCACATTTAATAGATTCTAGTGCACTAATAAAAAAAGCACCGGAGCAGTGAAATTTGTTCAATATGAAAAAGGCCAGGATTTGTACTGTGCTTTCCAAAAGAAGTGGCCTCAAAGCTCTCCAGCACATCCACTCGTCCATTAATACCAGGACAAGACAACCCACGTGTCCCTTCAACTTTTAGGAGCTGTGCATACTGACATTACATGAAGAGGACCAGTACTGGGTGACCATTTGGCATCCATCTATGCCCTTAGGACCCTAAGCACATGACTAAAAATAGCTTTAAATGAATTAAATGTAATGTAAAACACCACAAAAACTATAGCATTCATTAAAAAATATATATAAATAAAAGACTTACAGCTTTAATCAGAGAATGTGCGTGTTCGTGCATTGGTTAACACAAAGTCTATTTTAATACAGAGCGCAGACACTGTTTAGTTTTTTCTTGTAGCTTTACTGAAACAAACTCCAACAATGGTTATTGTGCAGGCCTTACACTCATAAACACATCACCTGATGAGAAAAAGCAGCAATTATCTGACAAAGAGAAAAGGAGGTGCTAATACGCTGCCAATACGTTCAGTATGTCCACCATTCTGTTCACTAGAAATAGGAATATACAGGATGCGCTGCCTTTAGGTCACAGACTGAAGTGCTGACTGCAAATGCTCCATTACTGATGCCTTGGAGGAGCTTTTGAGAAACACTAAAAAGAAGTTAATTTGAAGGAAATCATTTAAATCATGTAAAGCACATTTATTGTACACAGGTGACAATATAATTTAATATTATTAGGAATAAAGGAGGTGCTAATGCATTAAATTTATTTAGCTATTCATTCGTCCTGGCCACAGTGACCACAGCTTGATTGACAGCCAGCAGAATTGGGCTTGACACTCTGCAGCACTTTACAGGTGAGATGAGGTGGAGAAGCACAGTTTGAGAGTGTAGGGGTTAGATCCATCTGAAACCATACACAGAACAGAAATGAAGATCCAACATTCAAACAAATATTCATTGATTCAATACACCCAATTAATTTGGCTCCAAGTTGGATAATACGTTGTAATATTTGTGTCTTATTTTTCCAAGTACTATTTAATCTGAATAGAATTGTGTTGTATTGTTGTGTTACTGTACAACAATTACACATATAGGACAGACTCCATCAACATTTAGTTTTTTCTGCAGATGTTTTAGTCTAACAGAGAGTTATAGTAACTGAGAAGATCACATGGGAATCAATGTAAGACCCAGCCCTTGTTCCTGGTGGCCCGGTAAAGCAGACCCCCCCCCCCTTCTTGGTCCTGATGGTCCGGAAGGGACCACTCCAGCCAGTCTGGAAGCAGCCATGCCTGTCTTTGTTCCTGGTGGTCCGGAGGAGACCACGCCTGCCCTCCTCCCTGTTGGTTTGGCGATACCAGTTCCAGTTCCTGTCCTGCTTTCAAATCCTTGTCAGCGTCAGGCTTCGGCAGGGATCGGACCCACATGCACAGCGATGAGACAGCAGACAGATGGTAAAATTCAAGGGTTTAATACAGAAATCGGAGTCACAGACAGTCCAGGTCATACACGGGCAAGCACAGAATTTAGGCACAGAGGGAGCAGGCGTAATCAGGTCCGATAACAGGCGTGGGTCAATACCAGAAGGCTCAGATTTCCGTGTTTGAGTCAGCAGGCTTAGACAGGTCCGGTAACAGGCAGGGTTCAGCAACAGAGTCAGGGATTTACAATATCGGGATCAGACGAGAAGCGGTGGTCAGGAATACAGAACTGGGTCGGAGACGGGATAAGCTGAACGAGAAACTGCTGGAACATGAAGACATAGATTCAACGATCTGACAGATAACTGTGGTAACAGGTGGTGGTTAAATATCCTGGTAAGTAATAGTAAATGCAAGACAGGTGCGTGTAATGATAACCGGAAGTTATGCTAGCGTTAACAGGAAAGGCTGGAAACCGGGACTATGACAATAAAACAAGAAGTGAACACAAAAACCTGACAGTCTGGCTGCTGTCCTGCACCTGGGGACCGACGTTCCTGTGTCCTCTGCTTTTGTGTCCACAGGTGTTCCCCCGGGATTCCTGGTGGCAGCACTTTGGCTGTTCAGCTCCTCCCCTCAACTCCTGCACCTACGGGGGCTTCTCCATGGGTTCCTGAATGCTGCCCTTCCTCTGCTCCGTATGCTCTCTGAGCCCGGGACCTGCTCGTCCGTCCTGCTCTCCAGTCCTTAACCTGCCCATCGTTGCTGTCCAGCAGCTCGGCGACTTCCCCCGGCCACCCTGACTCCTGAAGGACACTGTCGCTCCCTGCGAGCACCCAGAGGTGTCTTCTTTCGACGCTGGCCTCCCAGAACAAAGGCAAAGACCTGGGTTTCCTTGTCTTGTTTTTGCTTGGCCCTCATCCAGTCTTCCCTCCGCCCCCCTGCTAGTGTTCTG
Source organism: Betta splendens (assembly GCF_900634795.4). Taxonomy (NCBI): domain Eukaryota; kingdom Metazoa; phylum Chordata; class Actinopteri; order Anabantiformes; family Osphronemidae; genus Betta; species Betta splendens. Next base: position 1,578,781 of record NC_040895.2, read on the forward strand.
ACCTGCGTTGTGGGCGCCTGGGAATTCACCCTGTTCTGTCATGGATCAAGCATCATTGCCTCACTCTGTTCTAGTTTTCGGTTTTATTTCGAAAATCCAGTCTGGTCTTAAATTGCGGTTGCTTTATCTTTATTTCCTGTCAGGTGTTGCCTCAGCTGTTTCCTGTTTGTAATTATGTTTTGTATTTATTCTAGCCACTCACCTGTCAAAGTGCACAACACACAATTCATCTGCATGTACTTTGTTTCACAATGGCTTTCATCACTTGAATCATTGTGACCTACATGTAGACCTGAAACTAGCATATACTGTAAAGCTTAGCCTCAGACCAAAGCGTGTCTGTGTGTGTGTGTGATGGGATATAACCGTGCTTGGTCTGATGCTTGTAGTTGAGGCTTCACTTACTGGGGATCCTGATTTGGTAGTGGTTGAGGACAGTGAGAACCTCCACAGCATCTGTCTTGCTGTCAAACTCCAGTAAACCAGAGATGGTCTTGGAGGAGGCTGAAAGAAAGATTCAAAAAGTCTGATTATTGTTTGTGAGTGTGTAACAGACAATAGGATAAGAACTTTTCATTTACTGAATTAAGTCACTTAGAAAGCAGGCATTTACACAGAGAATCAAATGAAAGCTGGTCATTAATAAAATGATCATTAAAAACATAACTTTGTAAACTCTAGAGTCACAAATTTAGGTTTTACTTACGTTTGGCATCGAACATCTTGAATTTAACAAAGCCAGGGACATCATGCTCCTTACACAGCTGACAAAAGACACCAGGCACAACATATGAGCCCACACGTAAAGATGTCAGTCATCAACCCAACATAGCAGCAAAACATCCCACTGCCACACACCGTCACAGGGGGGCTGGTCCTGGAGCAGCTTACCCTGAGTAAGTGGTCCTGTGAGATGCACGGTGGAACGTTGTAGTAATGCAGCACTGCAGACGGAGGCTGGATGATGTTCTTGGAGGCCTGTCCGGCACTGCTGAAGCGGTTGTTTCTAGTCATTGCAAAGTCCTTGTAGCTGCTGCTGCCGTCCTCCAGCTCAAACACCTGGCTGGGGATGACTGCATGTTGCTTAGACACACTGCACATCACAACATGACACCTGTGTTACCATGTGTCAGCCCATCAGTTTGCATCAGAACATGTGAGCTGAGCCTGCATATCTCACCAGACATTAAGTCTCTTGCCAAACACCTTAATGCTGTTGAGGTGTGTGATGGCTCTGTCCACAGCGTACTCGTCTCCCATCTCCACCAACGCTGTACCAGGAACACTCTTCATGAATTTCACCTACAACCCCACACAGTGTAAGTCAGGAGAAACACAATATTCTGATTGCTAACTGCTTGGTGATGTGCTCCATGCTGTTTGAGAACAGCAGTCAGGTCCTAGTAGTAGGTCTGCATTGCATAATCAACATTTCTACTTTTCTTTCAGTTCCGTTTTTACCACCCCAGAACAAAGAAGAACATTTGGTTCATACTAACGTGCACTGATGTGCACAGCTGCATCTTACAAGGCAAAGACACAAGCATCAGCTTCACAGGCCATGGGCCGACTCACAGTCAGTCAAATAACTTTACATCATTTCAACACATATCTCACTCTGAACCAGTTGATTAGACTTAATGTATGATGCCAAAATACCCCCAAGTGCTTCCTTTGCTCCAATTTTAGACAAAAGACTTTTCAGAACACACTTCCTAAAACTGAAAACGCTTACCTTCTCAATGTTGCCGTAAAGGCAGAAAAGGTTGAAAATGCGGGTGCAGTTCATCTTGGATGGGTGGAGGCCACTCACCATGGCAACAGAGCTAGGAGCATGAGTGGAGTAGGAAGACGACTGGGGCAGAGGGTAGGAAACCATGTCTGGAGCGTCCACAGAAGTGAGCTTGTACCTGCTGTTGCCAGGTAGAGGCAGCAGAGGACAGGGTGATCCTGAACAGGTGCAAACAGCAGTTTTGAGTTTGAACCCATACATTCCATGTGTTGTTACTATGGGCTACATTTCCCAGTCACTGGCATCCTGCATCCACTGCCCGTCTTACCTCTTTACACACTTGCTCAGGATGTGTCAGGATTTTACCATAATCATTTAAAAACCCTCAAGTTTCTACTTTAACAAAACAAAAAACATCATTTGATTTCAGGATCCCTGAGTCACTACATTGTAGATTCACAGCAATGTTCTTTTGCACAAGAGTTTCCTCTGGTTATTAACTAATGCAAGAAAAAACTCAATAATTAGTGCTGCTGTGGACACAACTTTAATATTTGTCTTTTATATATAATGACTTTAACCTCACCTTTAAATTAACTGATGAGGCAGGAGGCTCACACACTCTTTTCAGTCACTGTGGGAACTTTTCAGCCTGTGGGTCATGCAGGTATGTGGAACTTGGTAAACTACAGTCAGACTATAACTGTAACAGGTTTTGAAATGCAAATGATACTTTTATTTGACTGTGATTTTAGGGCTGAGGTTAGAATTGAGTTTAGGTTTGGATTAGAGCAAGACTTAGACGTCTGCCTTTAGTTCTGATGGATAGGGTGAGGATAAAGGCCCAGGGAAGGCATTATGTCAATGGAGGCCCTCACTTGCATGTACTGTAAGTACAAGAATGTGTGTGTGTGTGTGTGTGTGTGTGTGTGTGTGTGCGTGTGTGTGCGTGTGTGAGTCTCACCAAAGCCGCTCTCACTGTAGGATGAAGGGTGCTCTCCTAAAATGGCCTGCCTTTGCCTTCCTTTGCCACGATCTGAAACACACACACAACACTCAGGTGTGTATTTACTGTGTCAGCTTGTCGTCTTACACAACCAACAACACTTTTCTGCCAACTTTTCTTTTCTCAGACTGTGGCGGTTAGTTTACAGACACTGAACCTTTAAAACCTTGTTAATCTGAAAATGGTGTTATTGTTCTTGCTATAACAACAGAACTAAAAAATCCAAGGTAGAAGAATAGTGACACATTACTTCACTTGTAGTTGCAAAGGAGACAGTTACAAAACATGGTGAAGTCAGTGGTTGTAGAGAAACACTAACACAGCATCACTATTCATAAACCATGAGCATCTAGACTAGAGTTGGATCACAACATTGACGTTCGGCTGAACAAGGAAATATTCTCGTCCTTGTACAATGTGCAAAATCACAGTAATGGAAAATCAAAGTCAAATACACACAAACTGACAGAGTTCAGGAAAACACTGGGCATAAGTTTACCTCATTGCATTCCATCTGTCATATTCAGACACTGACTAAAAAAAAGAATTTAAACTGTAATGAGGTATGAGTTACTTTACAGAAAAGTAAAACATCAAAGCATTCTAGTGATGTGGGTGAGTAAGGAAGAAATGAAGAGCTTTAAGGTGGTTTTATTCAGAGCAGCAGGTAAATGATACAGAGTAGTGAATAAACATATGAAGGAGACAGTACCTGAGGCATCAAGCTTTCTCTTTTTTCTCCCTCAGCACGAGAGAACATCAACCTGCATTACATCATCATCATCAAGTCACAATCATCACTAGGCTGTCAAGCACATTTACACATTGGCAACACTGTAATGAAGATACAGCAGGTGATCGATCTGCAGGTTATTGTTTATGCAAACATCTGAACATAGACCAGAGGGTTTGGAGATAAATACATCCACTGAAACAGGAAGCATGTCGTTGTTGGTGTAATATAAACACAGGAAACACAACTAAGATTGAAAGAAGGTTTTGAAGATAGTCTATTAAAGTGAGATGCAATATCTGACCTTTGTAACAGCAGTCAGCTAAACAGCAGCAAGCCTGGCTAAGGCTGCAGAGGAACCTATTATGTGCAGCACATACAGGAAGCAGATAAAGGGGAGGATGGTTTTTTATACTGTAAACATCAAGAAACAATACAAATGTCACTAGACTTCTTGATAACATCTCTACTGACTCCAAATACTGTGGTAACAACTTGATCTGTGATGCCTTTTAGATAGAGAGACACGTCACACAGGCAAAGTGAAAGCACTGCATTGTATATAAAAGTGGAACATTTAATAGTCGGCTTCTAACTGAAATCTAACTGAAAAGGAGTGAGGCCGTGAGGTCACAGGGAGGTGTCGACTATACAGTATTTGTTGCAGACTGCAAACTAATAATAACACATGGATGCTAGTGAGCATTCATTACTGTTAGGACTGGTTCAAATGGTCTGATAGTGGTAAAAGAGCTAAATACAGTCAAATCCAATGAAGCAAACAGAACATGATGTCCCAGCACTACAAAGCTATGAAACAATAGAATAGTCATTAAGAACAGATGACTGATACTAGGATGTGACACACACACACTTGCGCGCGCACGCACACACGCGCGCGCGCACGCATGCTCAAACAAACACACGCATGCACACACAAACACCCGCATGCACACAGACACACACACGCACACACGCGCGCACGCACACACACGCGCGCGCACGCATGCTCACACAAACACGCGCATGCACTCACACGCACGCACGCACGCACACACACACACACACACACACACACACACACACACACACACACACACACACACACACACACACACACACACACACAGAGCAGCAGAAACCTCATCACAAGTGAGATGAGTCCTTTACCGTAAATGGGAGGTTAATGTGTGTGTTGAATATTCAGAAGAAACCCGTTCGTGTGGTTATCAGTCATTTCAGGAATCATTCAGAAACAAGCAACCCAGTTACACATTCAGAGTAGATTACACAAAACTGTAAATACTGCTTCCTAAATTGATTGAAATCACAGTGAACTGACTCAATAGGATCACTACCAGTGCTTCAGTCACACGGTACAAAGAACACAGCAGTTGACTGTACACAGGTCTGGGCAGAAAAGGAACTGGTTTAATGACACATCTGTGCAGGTTATACAGTCATCAGATTAGAGCTGTCACAATATCTTGGACTTTAAGCTTTTCTTCTCACTGACTGCTAGCTGACTGAAGTTCTTTTCTAAACTGAAAAATCAATGCATGACTACTTTTGAATGAAATATAATGCTGCAATTTTTATTTCTTAGTTTGTGATGTTACACAGCTGTTTGCTACTATATGCATACTATGTTGTATGGCATAGTTACGTCTGGTGGAGAGTTGCATTACAATGGGGGCTTCTGTTTATTAGATTGTAGTGGCCGGGGGTTCCGGGTCGCTGAGCATTGTGGGGGATGTGTGGGTTGTGCAGCACTGTGAGGGAAGACGTTGTTGGTTCACGGTCCTGTGATGTGTTCAGGTGTGATGTGTTCAGGTGTTCCAAAAAAAACTCGCTCTTGCTCTCTTGAGGCTGCTGCTACGAGGAATCTAGGGTCGTGCGGCGTATAGGACAGAGATATGCTCACTGACAGGGCTCAGAACTAGGACACATAACTGCACGGGTTAGCCAGGGTAGCGTGTTAGACTGTTGCATGTCATCATAATATTCATATGAGTGGCATGTGAAACCATGTCTTTTATAACCTGTATTGAACCAGTCTTGTAAATTCAGATTTTTTTTAAATGAAGAACAAGAATACATTTGTTTTGAATGTATTTTGTTTTTTATGATTTCAGTCATCGGGTTTAATGATTTATTTAAATCTTTGCTGACTTAATTAAAGATATTAGGGGAAGCCATTGAATGACACAGTTGATATTATAAATGGTATAAACTGAACTTTTAAGTGAGTTTTAAGTGGAGTATTTTAGCAGATAAGACTTTGAGTTCAATGAACATTGTATTTAGTGTATTGCACTCAAAATAAAAATTTCAGTCTCCTTATTTTTTAAGTTGAGTTCACTTAAGTTTTCATTCACCATTTCCTCCATTTTTTTAAGTGAACATAACCTATACAGGTTTACAGCGCATACCTGCAGTCACCTTCAAACTGCTGTTGGTCTGTAAACTGTGAGAATCAAACACTGCGACAGCTCTAATTCGGAGGAAGTAAACCTTGGTGGCAAAGATTATGTACAGCCACTTCTGAGCCACACTGTTGATGCTAAGGATCTTTGTATCAGACTTTACAGTGAAGCCAGCGTGGACTACACATGAAACCACATTAAGGCAACTACTCCAGACAAGACAAGGAGTTTAAGAACAGGCTACAGTCCTCCAGACTAAGGCCTCCTGGGCATGTTGAAGCAGCAGCTGCATGGTGGTCAGCAGGATTGAGATCCATCTCTGCTTTGCTGGGCTGAAGAAGGTGAAGATGGAGGAAAGCTGCTGTGCATGGTCAGCCTGACGTCCGTCCGTCTTTGTTTTGTTGTGTCTCGTTCTCTCCCCGTGGTGAGACGACGGTGCAGGCTTGTGAGACGCTGGTGACTGGCTGGAGTGAGTGTTTGGAGGAGGAAGTCTGTGCGCTTCAAAATGACTACACACTGAAACATCACTGGAAACCAAGCCATAGGTTGAAGCTCTGGATATAGACCAGTTCATGTGTAGGATGCAGTATAATGAAAGGTGCCACTATCATCACAGGCTCTGACATATTGTACAAAGTTCCCAACAAGACGGTGGCTACAGTGTTTGCAGGCTGACGGTGTGTGTCTTACCTCGTCTGACCAGGTACGGTTTAGTGTAGTCCCAGCTCTCATTGTCATTTTTAATCACGTTTAGACGAGTTGGCTGTTGACAAAAGAATTAAAGAAGCGTTTAGGACAGATGTAAAGAAACTTCATTTCTAAATACAGGAAAGAGCCACGTTATGATATAGAGCCAGGGCTTAGTCATTCTTTTTGTGCTTGAACTCTGCCACTTTCCCTATAGAGCACAGATAGTCTTCTCCCCTCCATGGGAGTCAGCTGCTGCTAATGGGACTGGAGCCTGGAGGAGGCCCAGTAGTTTGTGTAGCATGCCTAGTAGTGGGCTAACAACCATCCATTGGTGGATTATGTGGTTCAGTTTCGGACTCTATTAGCCAATAGCAACTGGAGCAGTCTGATTTCCGTTTGAAATAACAGCGGGTTGGTACTAGTGCTCTGAGTGAACACAGAGCCATAAAAAGCCTTTTTAGAGTTTCTAAAATGAAAATGCAACAACAAGAATTACACATTAAATCCGAACAAAAAAAAAAAAAGCGAAGAAATACCAAAGAAACAACAAAAGCCTGAGATTACGTGTATGTTTATTTTTTAATTTCTGGCATATTTTAATCAACCATTATCTATCTGTAATTAAATGGTTTGTTTCAAGTGTGATGTGTAAATGTCCAGACTGGTCTATACTGTGCGTTATAGCAGGAAATCACTTCAAGCACGTGGGTATAGAACAATTCAGCAGATTGACGTTATGCACTTGTGTGACTGCTTTGAAGCTGTATGTTTGAACTGTGTGATGTCTAAACATGTGTGATTGTGCTTCTGTGTTTCTCTGTTTTGCCATGTGTGTCCTTTTAAACTCAGTTAGATCTTTTTTCTATTGTAATGCTGAGTTCCTAAAGTAACTGACTGTATGAACTCACTGGCTACCTGTCAAATAGAGCATAAATACATAGCTTACATTTACCAGACAATAATAAGAGTCTTACTTGAAACATGGATTTATTGTGACAGGGGCTTGGCGTGGTCACAGCAGAAACAAAGCACCGCACAGTACCACAATAAAGCAGGCTTAAGCTAGCACAATCACAGTGTACAGCACTTCAATGTGCACCTCTTAGATTCACGCAGATCTATAATGGTGGTAAAGTTACGTGTTCGCGGAAATGCCCAGTGATCAGATCACGTGTTCAGCAACAGGAAAAGAAACAACACAACAATAAAACAATTACTGATCCCATAAGAGTTCTACTCTGCTCAGACTTAAAGAGTGCCTCTGCCTTAGGTCCAGCATCATGCAGGCGAGGCGGCAGCGGGGGTGAACGAGATAGGGCAGTTAAGCTGGCGGTTTCCTGCCGTGTGGCTGGAAGTAGATGGGGGATCAGGCCCATCTCTGTGACGATGTCCACGTTGGTTCAGCTGCTGGCTTCGGTGGAGGCTCCAGGCGTGTCGGGGGCTGAGGGGAGCTCCAGGTGGACGGAGGCGACAAAGGAGGACAAGGGTCCTGGTGGTGACTATCGAGGAAGTATGGAGACAAAGGGGAAGGGGTCCCAGGTGGCCACCAATGCAGGAAAAGAGAAGAGCGTTGGGCTTGAGGTCACCGATAGGAAGGGGGAAAGAGGAGAGCGCAAAAATGCTTTTATCTTCAAGATGCTGGGAAGCATTCCATATCCTTTGTTTAAAGTCACTACGAACAGGATGAAGGCTTTACTGTACATGGAGGCCGCAGTGACTCCTTTGTTTGAACATGTGGGTGTTACGGACGAGGGTCAAACTAGACTTCACGATATTCTAAAACACGCTCCTTGAGCGGGGAGACAAACTACAATGGCCTACAAACTGAACTGGAGGGAGGACCCAAATGCACGACCCACAGACAGGACTGACAATAAGTGATTTAATAAATAAATAGAACATACAGACTGAGAACAATACAAACTAAGGACGCTGCGACTGCAGGATAAGCCAGAAACAAAAAATGCAAACTAACACATATAACTCACAGGTAAAACAAAAGATCACTGCAGAGCAGGAAACTAAATAAACTATCCTAAAACACAAAACATGCAAACAACAGGATCCAACACAAACAGTGAACAAACACACAAACCTGGACAGAGCACAAGAGCACAACGACACTGCAACACGTAACAAGTAACCCATAACCAGTAATGCACCAACAAAGACTGTACCCAAACCAGAAACTTAAATACTTACTAAAACAGGTGATTCTAATTAACCTAATAACAGGACATGACATGACAGGAAATGAAAAAACAAAGAACCAACCAAGAGGGCCTTAATGCCACGTGAGCCAGAGTGCCCTCTGGCTGTCTGGAAGCTGACTCACAACAGCGGGACCTTAATAATAATTCATGATGATGATAATACAGTTTAAGGTGCGCATGAGGTCCCCCAACAATTTCCTCCATACCGCAGAGACAAAGATACTGTGTTACGTTAAAATGGTCTGTGGCCCAAAAAAGGTTGGGGGTCCGCTGAAATAGAGCATGTGTTTGCTAAAGTACTACTGTTGATGCCTGATACGATATTAGTCAAAGCATATGCCAAACCACACACTGGTGCAACGACAGACGTAAGGTCCTCTCTCTGTGCCTGCTGCAGGAAGCAGCACCTCAACTTATTGAAATGGAAATCTCCTCCCGGCCTCCCAGGTTTTCAGTCAGTAATACATTTAGTTAGGCCTTTACTCGTGTGTGCGTCTCCATAACTAATGTTGATGTGTTTTACGTGCCTTACCCTCGCATATTCAATCTTGAGTGTACAGCAGCCAGCGTAGATGTCGGCTCCATTCAGAGCTGCTTTGGCCTTCTGGGCACACTGAACTGACTCAAACCTAAAGGCGGCGGTAAGGAAGGAAATTGCCCAACCACACAAAGACACACCACATAGACACACATGAGTAAGGATACTCCACCATGGCCTGGATTCCGTTCCGTTTAAAGATGACAATCCTCAACACGCTGCCAATGGGGTTACACACGGTGTACAATACGTCCTGCATCCAAATAAAAAACAGTGTTATATTCCTTTATAGAACAGGCCCTGACATCTCCACAATGTGTCAGTTAGTTACTGCCCCTTCTGTAAAGACACACTCCAGCTCCCAGCATCACATCTCTCATGCATTGTATAATTTATGCACAAAAGACTGGAGCCAGGTGAGAGGCATGTGACTATTCTATGACATCACAAATCCTGTTGGCAGGACTCTATCAAACAGCAGGGGGTGCACTTCTAAACTCCTTGGTGTTTGTCTACACAAGTGACACAAAAGTGAACTTTGCATAATAAGCGCCATTGACATTGCTCCCAATAATTTGTATTAACAATAATTTGTTAAAAAAAACGCTCAGACTACTGTTCACACTCAGCTGTGTGGAATACAGTTGTATCTACTGAACAGTAGCCGACCCCAGGGCTCACTTTCTGGCTATGAGCTGGAAGTGCTGCCCACAAAAACAGTAATGTTTAATTCAATTATTCACTAAAAAAGAAATGATATTTACATTTCAGGTTAACCAACGTTTAATGGCCAAAAAAAATGCCCAGAGAGAGAAAGGAACATATCTTTTGAGTTCTTAATTGAGAGGAATGAGACATAAGCAGAAGCTTTAGATGCATCATCCAGGGCCACTTCTCCAGCTCTCCCTGCTCCAGCTGCTGCTGATAACCTCCATCAGGTATGTTCAGTCCGTCAGCGGCTGGATGAGCCAACTGACACCTGGTCAGCTTCTGACTCTACACCTGTCTTAAGGTTGGGGTCTGTATGTATGTTTGAGGTTCCATCAAGCATGTGTGTTTACCGTGGTTATAGGATAGAGAGGGTTCTGAATAGACAGCAGGAGAACCTTATTGCCACTGTTGGGGTTGTCAGCACTGGTTGGTCTTGTGATTCTCTTAGATGTAGAGTAGTTAAAATATGCCTGTTGGCCTGATGAGCAGAAAGACACAAGAAATGGACGTAAACAGTACAAACATGTAAGGATTCAACGAGCTGGAAAAAGGTTTGTGAATCAAACCTGCTATGTACACTGGCTCCTTGTCTCCACAGGACACGCAGCGGTCAGCGCCCTCCACCGCAGAGAACTCCACCAGGGCCTGACGCTTGAAAGGCATCATCATCACGTAACTGAGAAGACACAAACAAGGTGGGACTTTGTAATTATTGTGACAGATTGTGCATTTTACCAGATTGATTATATTTTATCAGTGTGACACATAGTTCTTTCTCTTTTTAAATGTTACTTTTGACTTTGACTGACTTTATTAAATATGATAATAAGGTGATTATGATGATATGATAATAAGGGTCAATATTTTTAGGTGCTGTCCCCATGTCTATATCAAGTTACTTTCTATACATGACTATGTCGCGCTACCAAATATGATTAACGCTAATGTTTAACATGATTCACTGGTCGTGTGCACGACCAGGTTAAGGCGGAAAGGGGAAGAACCCAATCACAAACAACCCACACACGTTTATTTAACGGTGATACAAACATGAACTCACTACATAAATAGTCGAACATAAAGTCACTGCATAGGGCAAGCTCAGAACTAAAACCTGTCACAGACTGGCTCAGCTGAATGTGACAAAGAAGGAGGTGACACATAGGTTCAAGGATTTCAATATGTTATTTAATGCAAGTTGATGAGGACACAAAGAGATGTTGGTGAGCAGATCAGTGTGAATGCAGTGCTTGGATGCCAGTGAGGTATGAATCAGTTAGGGAGCGAGGACCTTTTATACAGCTCCACCTTCCAGCACAGGTGTGCTGCATTGATGCCAACACAGCTCCACTCCTTAGATCCTGCAAAAAGAAATGCACCCAAACCCAACTCCGGAGGCGGAGGCTGTCACAAATCAAACTTAAAATTGCTGTTTAGCAGGAACAGATATAATAAACTACACTATCTACACTAACGCTGTCACCGAGCGGCAGAGAACGGACCCACATGCACAGCACCGAGACGTCAGACAGAGGGTGAAATTTACGGCTTTAATACAGAACTCCTTATGACAGACGGTCCAGATCAAAACACACTTTATCTCAGATTGAGGTACAACAGACGCAGGCAAAAACAAGTCCAGGGACAGGCAAGGGTTCGGCAACCAGATTGATAAGGTTTACGGTACCGGTAAGGAGCAGGCAGGAATCGGGAGTCGGGAACACGAAGCAGGGTCGAGGCAAAAACAGGTAAGACGGTGAAACACTGGTAGGTACTGACATACGTGCGACAATCTGGCGGAGAACTAAGGCGACAGGTGGTGGTTAAATGCAAGAAGTTGATTACTGATACAAAACAGGTGTGTGTAATGAGGACCGGGAGTGAAGCGGGAACTGCTGTGGTGTGACAAGAAACGGAAGTGCTTACAAAATAAAACCGGAAACTGGAATCAAAAACAGAAAAGTCCTTTCAAAATGAAACCAAGAACGAAAACCTGACAAACGCTCCGTCTCTTACGGCGACATAAACCCTAAGCATGGAAACGCAGGACAATGACTCGAGACAGCTAGGAGCTATACTAAACAGCACTGTACCCTGCAGGTTAAAATAAATAAACAGCACTGAATAGATTCAGGCTAAAACTGTCAATGGCGCAGAGATGACGGACATACATGCACGACTCCAAGCAGTCGTAGGATGTGATGTAAAGGGTTTTATTTAAGCACAAACAGGTCAGTTCAGGCCTTTTAGTTCAGGCCAGTAACAGGTAGCTTGGTTGCGGTACAGATAAGGACAAGGCATTCTCCAGTCAAAAAAGGCAGGCAAGGTTCAACAACAGGCAGGCTCGGCTACGGCACAGATCAGGGCAAGGCAGACTCGGGTCAAAAAACAAGAAGGATATTTACCAGGCGGACACGGTTACAAGGCAGACGAGGATCAGGCAGGATTCAGAAACGACGGTCAAAAACAAGGTCAGGACCAAAACAAGGTGTCCAATGAAAACACAAGTCCACCATGAGTCCATCGCACAAAGTCAAGAACATAGTTCCACAAAGGAGGCCCTCACAGGGCCCAAAAACCCCCTCTCATGGAGGGTGGTGACGGAAAGAGACTCCCGACCCAGCAGCTGCTGGGCAGGAATGGCAGACAGGTTGTCCAGGGGCGAACAGCGGTGTCCGGGTGGGCGGCGCCGAGACCAGCACCTGTCCATCGAGGATGCGGAGGATCTATTCATATTTTGGACTCCACCGGCCGTGGACGCCAGTGGGGGCCATGGTTACTCGGCTGATGCAACTACATCAGAGGATGGCCCAGATTGATGGACTGACAAGGAACATCTCAGCTCGTTCGGATGATATGCATCAGAGGATGACCCGGATGGAAGGCTGATTAGTAACATCACAGCCCATTCGGATGCCCGGATTGCAGGACTGACCAGTAAGATCCTAGCCCGTTTGGAGGAAGACAAGAGACAGAGGGATAACATCTGCAGACAGACTGAACACTTGGTGAATATGGTGACAGCCTTGTCTGACAGGTTGAGGAGATGTTGCGGGTACCACATGGTCCCACAAGAGGCGATGAAGCCCTGAGTTCTGACCGATTGGAGTATTGATCTAGACAAATTAGTGATGGAATGTTAACTATTGTTGTAAATATTGTTACTAGAATTGGCTGTGTATTATTTTGTCCCTTCTTCCTTTTACCCTCCCTTCCCGGGTCCAATCTAGCTCACCAGCTGTGCCTCTATCTATCCGCTTTCCCTTGTTGTGTCTCCCTTCAAGGACAACTGTTGGACTGACCTGTAAACATCTTGGTCGGCCTCAGCCATACATCTATAGACAAAACTTCACTACACTGGCGCAGATACACCCCCCCACACACACACGCCTTACAGTTTCTCTGTCTCTCTGTCTGCTCTCCGACCTTATCTATCTGTCCTGATGAACCTAGGAAAGAATTCCAGCAAGGTTTCCACTTGTACTGTGTGCCACTGTGTTTATGCGTTTGATTCTGTATTGCATTGTTTTGTACTGCAACTTGCTTCCACTGTCAGCTTGGGACGTGGCGCTGCAAATGGCTGCCTGGGTGTGCCAACACCAAGACAAGTTCCTAGTTCTGTAAAGTGCACTGTACAGGACCTGGCAATAAAGCTTTTTTCTGTTTCAACAGCACTAATGTTCAATGGCCAGAAGACCTGCTCTGAATTATTTAGTAGACAGCAAGTTCTACAGTGTTAGAACAATTTGATATTCAGGGTTACTTGTATGACCCAGAGTGCAGCCCAGACAAGTTATGCAGAGTGGACAAAGCTGAAGCCGAAAGGCGCCTGCAATGAGTTGACAGCGAGGTGGGGAGATACGACAGCAGCGCAGCTTACAGAAGCTGTGTGCAGTAAACAGCTGGTGGTCTGCACCAAACGCCAATGTGAACAACTGAATATTCCTGTGCTGAATTTCACTGCTGCTGATTTTGTTTGGATGGAGCTGCAGATTCTACTGCTGATGACAAACCATCAGTTTTGGGCTACAAGTGGACAGAGGAGCTGGAAACAAGCTTCAGGATACCGAGAAGAAACTGGGAATAAAAGCTGGGACAGAACGGTCAAATGAGCACAGATTAGGTAATATATTCAACCTTTTATTGTTTTAATTTGCTCCTCCATACTGTGTAACTTGTCGGTGCTGAACTCTGGCCCATACAGCTAACCACGAATATCTGACTGTGCGTGCTGAAGTAGTGGCTGTCTTTTAAATAATCTACAGCAGGACTTACAGGACCAGCCATTGAATATTAGTGTTGTCCACATATGCGAGGAAAAACAATGACAGACAGAGCAGTTGCGCTCCAGCAGCCTGGCTCCACCCCCATCTCAGCCTGGCTCCGCCCCCTCTCAGCCCGACCATTGTTGGGGCAGTTACAGAGAAAACCAGGAAGCACTAGTTGTAGTCTGTGAGTCCGAGGCAAACAATCCGCCAGGGTGTGTTGGAGGAGGAATAAATAATAATTTTTCGACATAGAAAATATGGAGGAATCTGCGTGTCCCTTCATTCTTACATACTACCCAACATTGTTTTGGTTAACCCCCACTGAAAATTGGTCAAGTTTTCCTTTAACTACGTTACAGTAGAGAATCAGGCTTTATGTTTAAGTCTGTCACAATGGAGAATCAGGCTTCTTTAACAACATCAGAGTGGGCTAATCCATCTGTACACAAACATAACTGAACACCTACTATTGAACTACTAATACAACATTTGGAATCAGGCAAAGTCTCCAGACTGAACCAGGGTAACATAGCTATAACAGTCACTCTGCACAAACACGTTGGCCTTGAAACATACAGTACACGATCTGTCACCATGATATGTGACAGCCTTTAGAGGCAGAGAATGCAGTCCTACCATATAGATCCAAACTTCTCCAGGGCATCTATCAGGTCTGCCTCCACAACAGCCTCACACAGACCACGCACATGGACCACAGGACTTGGGGAGATGTGATGAGAGTCCTCAACATCCTCCTGCAACACACATAGTGAATGTGAGTCACACATTTCAAAGTTCATTTATAACAGCTTATAGAGTAGCAGAGTATCTGAAACAGTAAATCCAAGTAACAGAAATATCTCATAGTCTTCAGTATTCAGTTATATATGTCACACTGTAAAGTCTTTTTAAAAAAATTCTGTGGAGCAGTAAATAAATAATTTAAGTAAATTATTATGCTCTGTACACAGCAGGTACACAACCGACCTTCAGCGTTGACATGTGGTTAAAATAATGTCATTTGTTTTTGTGACGTTGATGAAACATTGAATCATTAATGCTAATGGTTGTAAAAAGGCTAAAAAACCTACTTGAACTTAAAAAATGTATGTTAAAATTGTCTTAAACAAATACTATTACTGTAGCTAGACTTTATTTAGATGTAAATATTTTTTATATTAATATTGTATTTAATATAATGTATCTTCATGCATTCCATTTTTAGTTGTTTTATTTCGCTCTCTTCATAGATTGTATGTGGTTCTCATAATCTATCCACTATTTAGACTATAGTCTCCATAACATAATTGTGGGGGAAAGTGATGGGAAAATGGGTGCTGCAGCAGAGAAGACACCCCGCAACTGTTGTAGAAAGATGTCAGGGACTCGGGCAGGCGGCGAACCCACATGCACAGCACAGAGGCAGGATTACGATCAGAAAGGTTTATTCTTAAGGCACGGTCAGACGGTCCAGGTCATACACGAAATGGCTCGACAAAAGTACAGGCAGGGAACAGGCAAAAACTCACGGTCAGTAGATACTCCAGGGTCAGGCAGGATACATGGTGCAAACAGGAATAAACACGAAAAACACGAACACGCAGGGAACTCAGGAGACTAGGGACGCTCAACTCACAAGAAACACGAACACTCAGGGAACTCGAATACGACAATCTGGCAGGGAACTAAGGACACAGGTGGTGGTTAAATACACAGTGACTTGATGACTAACAGAGTGCAGGTGTGGGTAATGAGCAGGGACAGCTGTGACAAGACAAGAAACCGGAAGTAAAGCTAGAACACAAAACAGAGACCGGGAGACTACCAAAATAAAACAGGAAACGGAAACTGGAACCAAAATAAGACAAGCAGGACATGACGTGAAAACAGGGAACAACTAGAAACAAAGACACGGATCATGACAGTACCCCCCCCCCTATGGCGCCTTCCACGGCGCCTACGGAAGCCTCCCCCCCCAAACCAGGGCGGGCGGAGGGTGGTCCCAGGCGGAGGGACCGAATCCCTACCCCTCAAGGTACATGAGCAGGGTGGGTGGAGGGAGGACCGGAGGAGGGCCAAAACAAGAGTCCACACGAAAACCTCAAAGTCCATGAACAGGAAAATAAAAAAAAAAAAACGCTGATCCAGGCGGTTGAGGAGTCGAGGCGGACGGCGCCGCAGGAGGCAGCGCCATCCCAGCAGCAGGATGCGCCGAGGGCGAGGCCACCAGTCCGGCAGCAAAGGCAGAGACGAGGCAGGAACCAGCGGCGTCCTCCTTGGACCACCGCGACGAGAGGCAGGAACCGAAGCAGATGCGGCCGGAGCCGGACCGCCAGGGACCGATGCAGATGCGACCGGAGCCGGACCGCCAGGAACCGATGCAGATGCGGCCGGAGCCGGGACGGGAGCGACCCCCTCCTGGAGGTCGGCAGGAGCTACGGCGGGAGCGACCCCCTCCTGGAGGTCGGCAGGAACTACGGCGGGAGCGACCCCCTCCTGGAGGTCGGCAGGAACTACGACGGGAGCGACCCCCTCCTGGAGGTCGGCAGGAACTACGACGGGAGCGACCCCCTCCTGGAGGTCGGCAGGGACTGCGGCGGGAGCGACCCCCTCCTGGAGGTCGGCAGGGACTGCGGCGGGCGCGACCCCCTCCTGGAGGTCGGCAGGGACTGCGGCGGGCGCGACCCCCTCCTGGGGGTCCGCCGGGACTGCGGCGGGCGCGACCCCCTCCTGGGGGTCCGCCGGGACTGCGGCGGGCGCGACCCCCTCCTGGGGATCCGCCGGGACTGCGGCGGGCGCGACCCCCTCCTGGAGGTCCGCCGGGACTGCGGCCGGCGCGACCTCCTCCTGGAGGTGCGCCGGGACTGCGGCCGGCGCGACCTCCTCCTGGAGGTGCGCCGGGACTGCGGCCGGCGCGACCTCCTCCTGGAGGTGCGCCGGGACTGCGGCCGGCGCGACCTCCTCCTGGAGGTGCGCCGGGACTGCGGCCGGCGCGACCTCCTCCTGGAGGTGCGCCGGGACTGCGGCCGGCGCGACCTCCTCCTGGAGGTGCGCCGGGACTGCGGCCGGCGCGACCTCCTCCTGGAGGTGCGCAGGAACTGCGGCCGGCGCGACCTCCTCCTGGAGGTGCGCAGGAACTGCGGCCGGCGCGACCTCCTCCTGGAGGTGCGCAGGAACTGCGGCCGGCGCGACCTCCTCCTGGAGGTGCGCAGGAACTGCGGCCGGCGCGACCTCCTCCTGGAGGTGCGCAGGAACTGCGGCCGGCGCGACCTCCTCCTGGGGACCGGCGGGCGCTGCGGCTCCACGGGTGACGGGGACTGGAACGACCGCTACAGGGCCGACAGGAACGGGGACTGGAACGACCGCTACAGGGTCGACAGGAACGGGGACTGAAACGACCGCTACAGGGCCGACAGGAACGGGGACTGGAACGACCGCTACAGGGCCGACAGGAACGGGGACTGGAACGACCGCTACAGGGTCGACAGGAACGGGGACTGGAACGACCGCTACAGGGTCGACAGGAACGGGGACTGGAACGACCGCTACAGGGTTGACGGGAACGGGGTCAGAGACAGGGGTGACCTCTACTTGGCCTACGGGAACGCCCTCTACTCGGCCTACGGGAACGCCCTCTACTCGGCCTACGGGAACGCCCTCTACTCGGCCTACGGGAACGCCCTCTACTCGGCCTACGGGAACGCCCTCTACTCGGCCTACGGGAACGCCCTCTACTTGGCCTACGGGAACGCCCTCTACTTGGCCTACGGGAACGCCCTCTACTTGGCCGACAGGGACAGGAACTGGAACGACCTCGACATGGCCGACAGGAACTGGAACGACCTCGACATGGCCGACAGGAACTGGAACGACCTCGACATGGCCGACAGGAACTGGAACGACCTCAACATGGCCGACAGGAACTGGAACGACCTCAACATGGCCGACAGGAACTGGAACGACCTCAACATGGCCGACAGGAACTGGAACGACCTCAACATGGCCGACAGGAACTGGAACGACCTCAACATGGCCGACAGGAACTGGAACGACCTCAACATGGCCGACAGGAACTGGAACGACCTCAACATGGCCGACAGGGACAGGAACGACCTTTAACGGATCGACAGGAACTGGAACGACCTCTACTTGGCCGACAGGAACTAGAACGGCGTCCTCCTCTGAGGAGCCGACAGGAACTGGAACTAGAACGGCCTCAATATGGCCGACGGGAACAGGGACGGCGTCCTCCTCTGAGGAGCCGACAGGAACTAGAACGGCCGCAACATGGCCGACAGGGACTGGAGCGGCGTCCCCTCCGGAGCTGGCGTGACAGCTTACAGCTGCCGAGCTCGACGGGGGAGACGTCGGGCCTGATTGGGTGGGGTTAACAGTCGTCAGACGGACGGCGCCCTCTGACGGGGACAAGGACGGAACTGGGGTCAGGGCAACACACGACTGATCTGGGGTCTGGGCAACACACGGCTGATCTGGGGTCTGGGCAACACACGGCTGATCTGGGGTCTGGGCAACACACGGCTGATCTGGGGTCTGGGCAACACACGGCTGATCTGGGGTCTGGGCAACACACGGCTGATCTGGGGTCTGGACTAGGTTCGACTGGGCTGGGACCTGGAGACGACAGGGCTGCACCGGGGCATGAGTAACACACGGCTGACCTGACTGAGAGGTGGGGCATGAAGCGACCGCTGGCTGCAGGCCCGGGAGTTGCAGGGCCTCACGCAGGACAGGCTCCCTCCGGACGAGAGCGGCTGCTTCCTCGAACAGTTGTTCTCTCGCGCCCTGGTCTGTAGCCGAATTGGCGGTGTTCATGAGGTGGGCGAAGAGAAAGGCAACTGGAGGAGAGCAGAGGAGGTGGACCCGTCGGGCGACGCTGTCTGGGATGCCTGTTATCAGAGGGACACAGTCAGTCAGAGAATTAAGGGGCTCCTCTGTCGGGGAAGAAGGCTGCTCGGTCCCCATGACCGAGACCGCGGGACCCGGGATCCTGGACCCGCGCCGCCGCCGTCGCCGTCCGGAGCAGCTGCGACTGTCCGTCGTTTGAGGCGCTGGGCGCGGTGTGGACCGGACCTCTGTACCGGGATCCGCATGGTGAAACGGGGCCGCGGCGTCTGGAGCTTGGGCTGGAGACTGGGGAAAACACGATTGAGCAGGAGACTGGGCAAAACACGATTGAGCTGGAGACTGGGCAAAGCACGATTGAGCTGGAGATTGAACAGCGCGCGGCTGAACTGGAGACTGAGCAGCGCGCGGCTGATCTGGAGACTGAGCAGCGCGCGGCTGATCTGGAGACTGAGCAGCGCGCGGCTGACTTGGAGGCTGAGCAGCGCGCGGCTGAACGGGAGACTGAGCAGCGCGCGGCTGAACTGGAGGCTGAGGACCGCGTGAGAGCAGGAAATCCTCCCAGGGAAATAACCATGGAGCTGGGCAGGTTGGTGCAGGCACGACGATCCGACGAGGCGGAGAGGATGAAACCGAAACCATACTTCCGCGGGGGAGTTATATTTGCCGTAAAAAACAAGGGGAAAAACAGTCACTGACCTGACCGGAGGCTAAGTGCTGGCTGGGTCCAAGTGTGGCCAGATTGTTCTGTCAGGGACTCGGGCAGGCGGCGAACCCACATGCACAGCACAGAGGCAGGATTACGATCAGAAAGGTTTATTCTTAAGGCACGGTCAGACGGTCCAGGTCATACACGAAATGGCTCGACAAAAGTACAGGCAGGGAACAGGCAAAAACTCACGGTCAGTAGATACTCCAGGGTCAGGCAGGATACATGGTGCAAACAGGAATAAACACGAAAAACACGAACACGCAGGGAACTCAGGAGACTAGGGACGCTCAACTCACAAGAAACACGAACACTCAGGGAACTCGAATACGACAATCTGGCAGGGAACTAAGGACACAGGTGGTGGTTAAATACACAGTGACTTGATGACTAACAGAGTGCAGGTGTGGGTAATGAGCAGGGACAGCTGTGACAAGACAAGAAACCGGAAGTAAAGCTAGAACACAAAACAGAGACCGGGAGACTACCAAAATAAAACAGGAAACGGAAACTGGAACCAAAATAAGACAAGCAGGACATGACGTGAAAACAGGGAACAACTAGAAACAAAGACACGGATCATGACAAAAGAGTACAGCAACGTAGCAGCTACTTTTAAATGGTAAGTCAAAATTATTTAAGCAAATTAGTGGGCTGTTAGTCCAAGGTTATATTTGAAGTGTTTGAATTTTTTTACATTGGTTCAAATGTACAGAGTTTATGAAAATGATCTACATGTGTGTTTTGATTTTTGTCCTTAGATGCTGTCATCACAACTTCATCGAATGTATGGAAAACAATGAACACATATGCACCAGAGAGGTTGGGTGGTGGTGGAACAAAGATGGAACTTTCATTAAGTGTTTGTGTTCGACTTTGTCTTCCAGGAGCCAAGTGGTGCTGTTTCATCCAGTGTTTGCCCTGTTTGTTCATTTGTGGTGTCATGTTTGGTTCTGTCACAGATCTTGCTTCTTAGCTCTGGATTTGTTTAGTTTCCTGTTTTATTTTGTTACTTCCGGTTTAGTTCCTGTCTGTATTAGGTCTGTTCTGCTTCACAGCTGGTCATGTGTCTCACCAGCTGCTGTCAGTTACTCATTACTCCAGTATTTAGTCTCCCTTACTCACCCAGTTCAGTTGCCATATTGTTTGAGCTTCATGCCAACTCTCCAGCCCTCCTGTCTAGTAAGTCTTGCCTGTGAACCGAACCTTGATCTTCTTTTCGACCCTGCCTTGCCTGCTCCCTTGGGCTCCCTTGGTACTTGGACTCAGCTTTTGGTATTTTTGACCTCTGTGTGGTAGTGATTGGTCCAGTGTTGGGCTGCATCTGCCAAAAGGAATCGCTGAGCATTTGTCATAGATCGTGAAAAAAAAAAAAAAACAATTACAAAGCAGCCTCAAGCCAAAAGAAAGGTTTCCTCCGTGTGGGACTATTTTGATCAAAAAATAAGGTATCTCTTTTGATTTCCTTGTTTCATCCTGTTCAAGTTTCCACTTGATCTATCTGAATTCAAATCAATTTCAAAGTGTCTGTTAGTTTACTATTCATTATTTTCTACAGGTTAAATGTTGTATTTGTTTGACGGAACCTTTCTATTTAAACAAAACCAACCAGTGTGTTGACCCTAGCAACACTTCAAGACCCCAGATTTAAATCACTCTGCAATGAGTGTCTGGAAACGCATTCATTAGGACACTTTATGTGTGTGAACTGGGGAGGAGACGGCAGCAGCGACTGAAGAGCGACTGAATAGAGTTGATGTCTTCCCCGCTGACAGGCGCATTCATTTGATAATGCACGTACCTTTGCTGACAGTTCAGTTGAAAAACACACTGAATCTTAACCAAACCATCCCTGAATAACATCTATGAACTGCAGTTTCTTCCTTGATTATCCATGATTATTATGGAAGAAGTGCAAATCATCGCCACTCCAAATTTTGCAATTAATAGTGTGTTTACAATAGAAAAAAGGTAATAAATCATAATATTAATAATTTCAATTTAAAATGCACTGCATATTTTAAACAAAGTGCTACAAATAAATTAGACCAGAAAGCTATGATAAATACATACGTTTATTTTTGCAGAGTAAACATGTAAAATGAATTAATGAGTCTTAGACCTGCAGCTAATCACGCCGCCCGATGCTGCCCAGTGTTATGGCAAAAAATGTCTCTTCCTTATTTCTATGTGTCTTCCTTTTTTTCTATGCAGTTATTATATGATTTATGACTTATGTTCTGCAATTAATATCTTATGTTTTGTCTTACTGTATGCATTTGACATTTCACCTAGATTGTTCAATGGTTGTCTCTGCCTGAGAGACTCTCAACTCTAGCTCCCAAACCCAAGGTCGGGGAGTTGTGTCTCTGTCTGTTGAGACTTGGTGCTCCTTTCTCACAGATAGTTGGACGTCAGCGATTCAGGTGTGAGAACGTAAATATCTTCACACACACTGCGACAGGGAGGAGATGGTGCATGTAATTTGATTGGGTTAGAAAGACATTCCACCCTAGTCGGACAGAGAAGCTAAAAGGCAGAAGCAACTTGAGGATCGTGGGCTCTTTGCATCACACCTTCGTGGTGTGTGCACTGATCTCCCCAGCTGGTTTTTGGTTTGTTGATGTGCACGTTCAACATCCATGCTTTTTATTTGCTTTCCCCATTATTTTTATTTTCTTTAATATTTCAATAAATCGCACAAAAGGACAACTCTCTCATCTGCTTCTTTATGGAAAATTTCCACCACACCAGTCTCTTACGGAGCTTTGTGCTGGAGCTGAAGCATATAACTCAGATCGGAGTCATCTGAGTATGAAACACATCACCTATCATTTGATCTTGTGTTTCATTCGAGACTGCTGCCCCGCGACCCATCCCCGGATGAGCTTTGATTAAAAATTAAAAGCAGAGGTAACACAAGAACAACTTTTTTTTGTTTTCGGTTTTTCTCTAAACAAAAAAACAGTTTTAAATCCAATTTTGTTTGTTTTTGTTAAAAAAATATTTTTTATGTTTGGTTTATTGGTTTGTAAGCGGTGCTTTTATGCAAATCTGTTTGCCGCCCATAGCAAGAGAAAGGAGAAAGCCGGTGAAGGTGGATGAAGTGTTAAAACGTACATGGGCCGAATAAGTTATCTCAGCCACTCATTCAGTTACAATGACACGCACAGTCAAAACAAATTCTCCCTAGATCTAGTGCGCCACTCCCCTGTTCCTCTCATAGCCTGCATTTGCACATCCATACATTTGTGTATTGGTCACTCTCTGTCTGGACTCAGAAAAACGTCGTATTATCCGGATTCTTGAGTTTTATTCATAGTCAATGATTGGTCGTATAAGTAAAGTATAGGCCATTAAGGTTTGTGTAACTTTTAAGAGTTTGATGTCTCAACCAAATTATAAGCAGAGGTCACGAGAACGAACGTGGATGGATAGACAGATGGGAAATCAAAATGTTGAAACGTACACAGGCTGATTAAGTGATCTCAGCCACTCAGTTACAATATCACACACAGTCAAAACAAGTCAAACTGCAGTAAAACAAACTCTTATCATTATTACGGTTATTTACGTAAAATCTACAACTACTGGAAAACATTTATTAACAAATTGTGGAAGTTTAAAACCTAAATAAGCGGCTGTAGTCGCAGATGGACTGCGTCTACGTCTATACTTAGCCATGAGCATCCAATTAATGCGCCACCTGGTGGTTAAAATGAGACTAGCGTTCTAATTTTTCAGGATTACAAATCTTTAATCAAGCGTCGCATCCGCTGCACCGTGGCGACGGTACTGCAGTAAAAATGCTAGTCACTTTGAACTGCTATCACTGTAACAAAACAAATGTAAACTGCATTGCATGGAACAAATAAAAAAGCACTTCATGCTGCTAGAAAAACATATTATTCCTCCTTAATTGAGGAAAACAAAAACAACCCCAGGTTTTTTTTCAGCACTGTAGCCAGGCTGACAAAGAGTCATAGTGTCGGGTTTTGGCAGATGTCGGACCCACATGCACAGGCGGACAACAGGAGACACGTATCGTTAGCGTAGAATGCTCAGTCTTTATTCCACAATGTTTAGTACAGACGGTCCAGGTCATACACAGAAAACTCTGGAATGGTAAGTACAGGAGGAACAGGCTCAATCGGGTCCAGGGACAGGCAGGAGTTCGGTAACAGTTCGACACGGAAATGGTACCAGGTAAGGAGCAGGCTTTCTCAGAGTCAGACAATCAGATACGTTACCAGCGTTCAAGGCAAAGGTACAGGCAGGGCACAGGCAGAAGTCAGGGACGGAAACACGATCTCGAGCTAAGTAGACAATCAAAGGTATGCTGGAATGTGGTGTATATCGCGCAACAATCTGGCAGAGATATAAGGTGAGTGCCAGAGCCTTTATACCTTGATTGATTACAAGATAGAAACCGGCTGCGGGGTCATGTGACCAGGAGCGACCCTGGAACAAAAACACAAAGACAGGAAGCCAACAAAATAAAGCAGGAAATACCAAACGGCCCCAGAAATCATAACACATAGCTGTGTTGGGTCTACTATCCCCTTAATTCTCAGCAGCAATGGCTTAATAAAGTACTTTAGTAATAAAATTATCACCATTAGAAAAAACACTCAGCAGCAACTTCCTCCAAATGACAGAAAGCACTGTCTAGATCCATCAACTTTAAATTTATTAAATCCTCTGTCTTACCTAGACAGCTTCTTCCCCATAACTCATATGGAGTTAACCTCAATAATCAACTCTCGTCAGGTCGTCCACTTGTCTTTTAGATCCAATCCCAACCAGATTACTCAAAGAAGTTCTACCTTTAATCAGCTCGTCCATATTAAATCAAATCAATCAATCTTTACAACTAGGCTATGTACCACAGGCTTTTAAAGTGGCAGTGGTCAAACCTTTATTGAAAAAACCTACTCTAGACCCTGGAGCACTAGCCAACTATAGGCCCATCTCAAATTTACCCTTTATTTCTAAGGTGACCTTAGAAATAAAGGTCACCTTAGAAATACAGGTTATTCCCACCTGAGTGGGAATAACCTGTACGAAGATTTTCACTCAGGATTTAGAAAGCATCATAGCACAGAAACAGCTCTGGTTAGAGTCACTAATGATCTTCTATTAGCTTCGAACAATGGTCTAGTTTCTGTCCTTATCCTGTTAGATCTTAGTGCTGCATTTGATATAACTAATCACAACATTCTATTACAGAGATGTTGGGGATATGCGAGGAGCACAAATTATAATAATTGGATTTATAGCTCCTGATTGGAGATACCAATTATGTTTATAATTTAGATTCACAAATCTTGGTTATTAGCTTAAATATATATAACTATATGACAAATGTCTATAGTTTGGTAAGTGAAACACTTACAATTATTGATTTAATAATTATTAATAGAATTAACAATTACTTAATTTACGGGGCACCACCCTGTTTCCAGTCTCAATTGTATTCAAGTTGGTTGAAGGATGAGCTCCGTACCATAGCCGACTCAATTCACCAATGCTGTAAAACCATATACAAATAATCACAGACAACGACCAATTAAATTATGAACGCTTTATTAAACAATTAATATTAACTCCAGTGTCAACACTATCTTGAATAACTCAGCAAATCACAACTTAATCGTATGGTGTGTTCGTTTGGACTTACTGTATGTGTATGCGCGTTACCTGAGATACGAGGTGTGTGTGTGTGTGTGTGTGTGAGAGAGAGAGAGAGAGAAAGAAGGGAGGAGGAGGAGCGCGCCCCCCTTTAGGGGCGTGGTGAGGTGGCACAGCTGCGCGTGTGTGCCGGTGAGTCCTTTGAATGGAGCGCGCGTGTCTGGCGCTCACAGGGAAAGAAGCGTGTAAAGGAGTGTGAAGTGGGACTAGCGTGAATAAGGCTTGCGGTCACACAAACACGTGGAGCTATATTCGGTGATATAGTCACGTGATCACGGAAGCGTGCAGTGGTTGAAACGTGCGCTTGGCGTGGTCGCAGCAGAAACAGAGCACTGCACAGTAGCACAATAAAGCACTTAAGCTAGCAAAATCACAGATTACAAATATGCACCCCTTAGATTCACGTAGATCTGTAACAGCGTTACAGTCACGTGATCACGGAAATGCACAGTGGTCAGATCGTGTGTGCAGGAAAAGAAACAACACAACAATAAAAAAATACTGATCCCCTAAGAGTTCTACTCTGCTCAGACTTAAGAATGCCTCTGCCTTACTGCTCAATCCTGGTGGGAAGATCCGGCGTTGCGTGCATGCGTGCTTTGTTATGGTCCGGTCCGGTCCGTTCCAGGTGTGCGTCGCGGTGATCGCGTCGTGATCAGCTGATGCGGCGGTGAGTGAGGCGGTTAAGCTGGCGGTTTCCTGCCGGATGGCTGGGAGTAGATGGGTGATCAGGCCCGTTCTCTGTGACGACATCCCCATTAGTTCAGCTGCTGGCTGCGGTGGAGGCTTCAGGCGTGCAGAGGGAAGCTCCAGGTGGGGCAGGGAGAGGGTCGAAGAGAACAAGGGAGGAGTCTTTTATAACCGTGTTTTTGGTCACGCCCGTCCTATTGTTTGGTCCAATCAGGAGGGCTGACATCCAAGTTTCTCCTCGTTTATTGCTTGTGTCAGCGAGAGTTGGATGTCAGCGGGGGAGCCTGGTGCCTGGTTTTGGCTCTGAGATTTTAAATCTCTTTGTTCTCACTCACTACTATCAGGATGAGGACTTTACATGCAGGCCGCAGTACCTCCTTTGTCTGAGCATGTGGGACCTTAATAATAATTCTGTTAATAACAGATTATACAGATGAGGTCCCCCAACAGAGACTAGAACATAGCATTGGAATTAAAGGGAAAACACTGGGATGGTTTAAATCCTATTTGTTGAACAGATTCCAGTTTGTTCATGTTAATGAGGAATTCTGCACATGCACAAGGATTAGCTATGGAGTACCACAGGGTTCTGTGCTTGGTCCAATTCTGTTCAGCCTAAACATGTCTCCTCTAGGTGAGATTATTAGGAAGCAGTCTACAAATTTTCATTGTTATCCAGATGATACTCAGCTATATACCTCTTTGGAACCAGATCAACTGAGTTAATTCTACTGTGAGGGACCTTGGTGTCATCTTTGACCAGAATCTCGCTTTTACATCATACATTAAACAAATCTTTAGAACCGCCTACTTTCATCTTAGAAATATAACTAAAATCATAAGCATCCTCTCCATATGCAGAGAAACTGATCCATGCATTTGTTACCTCTAGGCTGGACTACTGTAACTCCTTACTCATAGGATGTCCTAACAGCTCCTTAAAAAACCTACAGCTCATTCAAAATGCTGCAGCCAGAGTCCTGACAGGACTTAGAAAGAGAGATCACATTTCTC
This sequence comes from Betta splendens, assembly GCF_900634795.4. Classification (NCBI taxonomy): domain Eukaryota; kingdom Metazoa; phylum Chordata; class Actinopteri; order Anabantiformes; family Osphronemidae; genus Betta; species Betta splendens. The sequence continues at coordinate 1,606,065 of NC_040895.2, forward strand.
CTACATTAGCTTCTCTGCACTGGCTGCCTGTAAAATGTAGAATAGAATTTAAAATTCTCCTACTCACCTACAAAGTACGATAAAGCTTCTTAAAGACCTCATAATCCCTCTGCTCCCAGCAGAACACTTCGTTCTCAGAGCTCTGGGCTACTTGTGGTTCCTAAAGTCTAGCTCCTCTCCTCTGGAACCAGCTCTTGCTCTCCGTTCAGGTTCCAGAAGCTGACTCTCCACATTTAAGAGCAGGCTTAAAGCCTTCCTTTTTGATAAAGCTTATAGTTAGAGGTGGTTCAGGTCACTGGCAATGATTGTTAGTCACAGGAACCATCTCTTAGTTAAGCTGCAATAGACATAGACTGCTGGGGAACTTAATTTATACACTGAGCTCCTCTGTTTCCTTCTACCTCCTCTGTCCAATAACCTCCCATCATTGTTCTGTATGTGGGATTTGTTGGGTTTAGTTGTGTAAGGTCTTAAATCTTACCTTGTAAAGTGTCTTGAGATAACCTTGTTGTGATTTGGCGTTATGTACATAAAATTGAATTGAATTTTACCTTGCCCAGCAACGGTCAGGCTGAGAAGGGGGTGGGGCCAGGATGAGAGGGAGCGGGGCCAGCTTGCCGGAGTGCAAATTCTCTGTTCGCTGTAATGGAAAAAATGTTTCTTCCTTATTCTATGTGGTTATTATATGATTATGACTTATGTTCTGCAATAAATATCTTATATTTTGTCTTACATCTGTTTTATGTATTTGACATTTCACTTATATTGTTCAAAGGTTGTCTCCACACACACGGCAACAGGGATGAGATGGTGCTTGCAGCTGGTTTTTGATTTGTTGATATGCACGATCAACAATTTTTGAGTTGCCTTATTATTTTTTCCCCTTTACTTTTATAATGAATCACACAAAAGACAACTATCTCATCCGCATGTTTATGGGAAATTTCCACCACACGACGTTGCTGCGAAGGTCGCTGCCCGGCAACCCTCTCCCTCTCCTGATGCTTGATCCGTCTCATGATCTTGGTTACCTCTCCAACTCTCTCCACCCTCTCCTTCCTCATCTCTTCCTGTGCTTTAAACATTTTCTACCTCACAAGAATGCCGACTCTGGCAGACGAATGGTTCCACCTGTAGCCATGGAGCCTGGTTTGGGCCTGATAGAAAACCGTGCCGCCCAAACACTTTTTCTCCTCACAATTCAGATTTCCCAACAAGTGAAAACAGGTGATAGAACCATTACACACCATCCAACCAGGGGACTGGGTGATTGTTAAGGAGTTCAGGAGGAAACACTGGAACTCCAAGTGCTCCCTGTGCACACACATACGCACTGAGACGAGGCTGGGTTAACCATTCAGCTAAAAGGTGTGAGTCAAGTGCCACCTGAAGCTGCGCCGGTGAATCACACTGTCTGGCTATACATCTACACACACATTCCTGAGTAAACACACACACACAAGCAACCTTAAGTTGCCAATGCTGGAAGATGTGTAGACTCTCAATATGTGTTTGTCCTTGTTTGTTACATGTTCCTAGTTTTGATTTATTGACTAGTTTCCCGTGCACTGCCGTGATTTTCAGTTAGTTCTGTTAGTTGCGTATTTCCCTTCATTTGTCATCCTGCACCTGCGGCGCCCTCAGTCTGGCAGAGCCAAACGCTGGCATTCTGCAACACACAGCCAAGAGCCAGATGCATCGTATCTCTGAACCAACAGAGGCACAACTGAATATCTCAGTCCTGCAGTGAATCTATCGCTGCTAGTTTCTCTTTGGTGAAGTTACAGATTCTCCTGCTGACTGTGTGTATATATGCCGTGATCAGTTTTGGATTACATACGTTCAATGGAGCTGGAAAGTAGCGTCAGGGTGCCAGGAGGAAATAGTTAGGACAGAATGGTAAAATGAGCACTAAGTAAGTAATATATTTAACCATTTATTGTTTTTAGCTTGCAGTTTGAGTACAGTTAGGAGCTGCTGCTTGCGAGTTTTTATTTTCGTCACAATGCTGTTTTTCCAGATGTCATGTTTGTGGCTCCATACATAAGAGACAAACTGAGCATGCACAGACAGTACCACATTATGTGAACATGAAATAAAGAAGGTAACATTGAAGAGAACATGCATAGGAAGTGACACAGAGATGCATAAACTAGGACTCAAACTGACCTGTGAGCAAGAAACACGAGTAATGAAGAATATTGGACTTCAATGTCTCAGTGAGGGTCTGTAAAGTTTTATTCCATAAAACCCTTTAGATTGTCCATATGTGTGGTTTTCACTCCTGTTGGGGAAATGTGAGGGTTGTGGTAGTGCCAAATGAATTAGCAACACCACCTAGTCTCAGAAAGGGCTGAGTTTGATTAACCTCACAGGTTTGCACCAATTATGTTGGGGATATGCAAGGAGCATAAATTATAATAATTGGATTTATAGCTCCTGAGTGGATATATTATGTCTATAATTTCGATTCACAAATTTTGGTTATTAGCTTAAATATATAACTATATGACAAAGGTCTATAGTTTAATAAGTTAAACACTTAACTATTATTGATTAATAATTATTACATGAATTAATAATTAATGAATTTACGGGGCACCACCCTGTTGCCAGGGACCAATAACCAATTTGGAAATAGCCAATACAGTCTCAATTGTATTTAAGATAGTTGAAGGGTGAACTCCGTACCATTTTATAGCACTTCACCAGTGCTGTAAAACCACATACAAATAATCACAGACAACGACCAGTTAAATTATGAACGCTTTATTAAACAATTATTATTAACTATAGTGTCCACACTATCTTGAATAACTCAGCAAATCACGACCTAGTTTTATAGTGTGTCCGTCTGGGCGTACTGTATGTGTGCGCATTACCTGAGATAAGAGGTGTGTGTGTGTGTGTGTGTGTGTGTGTGTGTGTGTGTGTGTGTGTGTGTGTGTGTGTGTGTGTGAGTAAGAGACAGAGCGAGACAGAGAGAGAGAGACAGACAGAGACAGAGAGAGAGAAGGAGAAAGAAGGAGGAGGAGGAGCGCGTCTTCCTGCCGTGTGGCTGGAAGTAGATGGGTGATCAGGCCCGTTCTCCGTGACGAGGTCCACGTTAGTTCAGCTGCTGGCTGCGGTGGAGGCTCCAGGTGTGCCGGTGCAGAGGGGAGCTCCGGGTGGACGGAAAGATGAAAGGTCTGCAGTGGTCTCGAAGGCGAGAAGAGAAGGGACGGGAGAAGGTCGGAGAGAACAAGGGACGAGTCTTCGGTCACGGCGGCTTTTATAACCATGTTTTCTGTCAAGTTTCTCCTCCGTTTGTCGCTTTTATCAACAGGAGTTCAATGTCACAGCGGGTTGCCAGGTATGGTTCCCCAGCCTGGCGCCTGGTTTTGGCGCTCAGATTTGAAATCTCTTTGTTCTCACTCACTACTATCAGGATGAGGACCTTACATGCAGGCCGCAGTGCCTCCTTTGTTTGAGCATGTGGGACATTAATAATAATTCTGTTAATAACAGATTATACAGATGAGGTCCCCCAACACTCCTCATCAGTAAAAGCTTTGTTTTAGGGGCGTGTCGCAAGCGAAGCTGCTCACCACATGTCAGGTCTTGGCCTTGTTTCCTGTTTTATTTTGTAACACTTCCAGTTTCTGTTCATCAGGTTAGTTTCCGCTTTTGTTTTGAAGGGACTTAGTTGTCATGTTTTTGGTTCCAGTTTCATTTTCTGTTTTATGTTGAAGGACTTCCGGTTTTTGTTCATGTCACAGCTGTTCCCTGTCACTCCAAGGTTCACCATGCACACCTGTCACCACAGTTATCCACCAGATCGTTTGCACACATGTCGTCACCTTCCAGCAGTTCCTGTTCAGGCCACGCCGGCATCGGTTCCTGGTGGTCCGGCTCCGGCCACGTCTCCACGTCTATCCTCGTCTTTGGTTCCGGCTTCGTCTTCACGTCAGGCTTCGTCTCTGGTCCTGGTTTCGTCTCTGGTCCCGGCCCCGTCTCCACGTCTGTCCTCGTCTCTGGTTCCGGCTTCGTCTCTGGTTCCGGCCACGTCTCCACGTCTGTCTTCGTCTCTGGTCTCGGCTCTGGCTCCACATCTGTCTTCGTCACTGGTTCCACGTCGGTTCTCGCCTCGTCTGCCAGACTGGTGGCCTCGCCCTCGTCACCTCCTGCCGTTTGGGTGGCGCTGCCTCCTGCGGCGCCGTCCGCCTCGGCTCCGCCGTCGTCATGGCCGCTCGCCTGGGGAACGTCCCCTCCTGCCACGACGATGGTGCGGCCTCTGCCGTCGTCGTCCGCCTCGTTTGGAATCCTCGAATCATCTCCGTCGGGAGGAAGCTGGACTTGGCTCCGCCCTCCCGGACTCCGCCAGCCTTGCTCTTGGGCATGGAGAGTGCCGTCTCGACCTTGCGGCCGCGCGACCGTCCCTCTCCTCGCCACCACCCTCCGTGAGGGAATATCTGGACTTTGTGTTTTTCCTGGTCATGGACTTCACCCTCATGGGACTCCCATTCCTGCCCTGTGTACTGATCTTGTTGTGTTCTGTTTCGGCCCTCCTCCGGTCCTCCCTCCGCCCACCCTGCTTGTTTGCCCGGGCGGGGAGGGGTTCGGTCCCTCCTCCTGAGACCACCCTCTACCCGCCCTGGTTGAGGGGGGGGGGGCTCCGTGGGCGCCGTGGTAGACGCCCTAGGGGGAGGGGTACTGTCAGGTCTTGGCCTTGTTTCCTGTTTTATTTGGTAACACTTCCGCTTTCTGTTCATCAGGTTAGTTTCCGCTTTTGTTTTGAAGGGACTTAGTTGTCATGTTTTTGGTTCCAGTTTAATTTCCTGTTTTAGGTTGAAGGACTTCCGGTTTTTGTTCATGTCACAGCTGTTCCCTGTCACTCCCGGTTCACAATGCACACCTGTCTCAGATCAGTAATCAGCCACCCGGATTTAAGCACCAGTAGTCACCACAGTTATCCAGATCGTTTGCACGCATGTCGTCACCTTCCAGCAGTTCCTGTTCAGCTTACCTTGTCTTCATCCCTGTTCCGAGTTCCCGACCGCCGTTTCCCGCCTGATCCTGACCGGTACCGTAGTCTGTTTATACTGTTGCCGAACCCTGCCTGTTTACTGGACGTGATTAAGCCTGCTCCCTCTGTGTCTCAATCCTTGTGCCTACACGTGAATGGCCTGGACTGTCTGTAACTACGATTCTTAAACATTTTTGCTCATACATCTGTCCGCTGCCTCAGCACTGTGCATTTGGGTCCTCTCTCTGCCGTTCCGTGACACCACACCTCTGTGCGGAAGCGCATACCTTTTTTAAAGGAGACTGATCTTACTTTTGATTCTAAAAAATATTGGACTTCAATGTCTCAGTAAGGTCTCTGTAAATTTTCATCCCATTAAACCCTGTAGATCGTCCAAACTGCCCCTGTCAATGTGTGGTTTTCACTCCCCATCAGCAAACACTGTGTTTTCTGGGCGTGTCGCAAGCGAAGCTGCTCACCACACCTCTGTGCGAAAGCGCATACCTTTTTTGTTGTGTTTTTTTTTTTTAATTGGCTTCATGGATACGAGCCACCGCATGGTTAGGATACAATAGGTGGCAGTAGTGCGACATTGAGAATTCAATTCACTGCAATCCTCCACGGAAGAAGACCCACTTGCACAATGTGCAACATTAGCCAGCTGGTTCGTAGCGTAGTAGAACCATACGTCTACGATTCCGAATCTGACCCTGAAGCTGAAGAGGAGGCTGTTGAAGTCACCACATTTCAGCTGATGCAAGATGTGTCTCATTGGTTATGTCGCATTTACTTCAATTTAATTGATTTATGTAATTTGCAAAGCGACTAGCGGTTGCTAATGCGAATGCTAAATGGCCTGTGCAGCTTGAATATTCACAACACGACTTACCTGGAAAACTCTTGCTAATAGAAAACACTGCTTTAGCTTACATTATACAAATAAATAAAAGTTTGAGAGCATAGCTGAAATAATATAAATACATTTTACATTTACCCATTTCAATGTTTTTGTCTTACTTGTGCTGCTGCTCTGACATGATTTTATTTAAAAAATGTGCATTAATATTCAGAGCAATCACTGCATGACCTACCTGGGAACAAAAAGCATTGGTTCAAATTATATATTGACCTGACGTATTTTTACTGCTTTTAATTATGTTTTTTGATCATTCTTGATAAATCTGACAGTAATATGTCTCTGTCTCTGAAGTTGTTACAGGTATCTAGTCTACAGAGGCTAGTGAGTTGGTGCTGGGGATTCCTGGGTTGAAGAATCTGAGTTGCCATCTCTTCATGCTTGGGTTGTAGATGAAGGCGGAGTTTCTTGATGAATAAAACACCAAAACACTCATTGTATGATGGATGTAGACCACCTGTGGAATAACTCCTTTACCATTTGAGTAAAAATGTGTTTTTTGTGAGTGCAATACTCATTTTAAATTTATATATAATTTATGTGCTTTTTATTTATGGCCGGTTCAACTTTATTGCTTACCATATTAGAAAGAGAAAAACATGTAATTGCAATACTATGATTTCCTGAATAAAAGTGTTTTCCCCTCAGAAAAACAGAGTTCAGTGAAATACATAATAGTTAAAGCCAACTTTATTGTCAACCAAAAAAATGCACCGCTACTCCAAAGCTAGAACAAACTGTTACCTTCACACTCCAATGTGCAATGTATGGGTTTTTGCAGGGCCTTGCATATAAAATGCTTGATGAAAGTAGGGTAAACAGTCCATGTCCTGGGTAGGGGGTACACTTGGTTATTTTGCAGATTTGTTTCTCCAGCAGGACAGGTATAGTTGTAGACAGATGACCACGGACATGTGGTGATCCTTTTTCTCATCACTATTTGGAAGACTGAGCAAAAGCAGTCCTCTACCAGATGGAAGCTGTGGCTGTCCTCACCATCACCTCATCAAAACAAAGGTACTGCAATCAGAATTGTAGATTAGTGACATGTTCAGTATTATGTAAGTCAAAACCTTCTCTAATGTAAGAATACACAATACCAGACAAAAAATTAAATCAAACAAGAGGACAGGCCTGTCTGTGCAAAAACAACAGATAAACAGTTGTTACAATTCAAATATAAAATCTAAACAGTATATACCAATTAAAATCTTCTATTGCCTATCTTACTGTTAGTACATACAAACGTACATACCTTCACTCCTGAGCTGGGCAGCAGATGTCTGTACCAACAGTCTGCAGTGATTTCTCTGTTTGACAGCCTCCTTGCATGTGGATAACTGGGATGTGTCCCCCTACAGTATAGAAAAGACAATGTTAAATTTACTGTAAATTGTATTGGTCCTACAAATATAATGGCTATGGTACAAGCTATAGGTAACTGACCAGATAAGCAGCAGTTATTGTAGAGATGTGGCTAATTAGCAACTAAGCTTGCAACACAACACAGTAATCATTCCAACTAATCATGTTAGAATTTGATAGAACAATGACATAACCCCAAATCACAAGTTGATTTAGGCTGTGACACAGGCCGGGGTAATAAACATAACCGCGTTCATCTGCAGTTTCTTATTGTAGCCATTTACCAGCTGTAGCTCTAACATGAAAAGAGCTAATGGCGCGCTAATGGCTAACGCAACACACAAATAGGAGCGGAAGCATGTCAACAGGACAAAAGCTTGATCCACCGCTTCCTGCCTGTTGCCGATCGAAGGCCCATCGCTATTAGCTGTTCCCCACACAGGTGTGTGATTGCACCAACTCAGAGTAGCAAGTTTGAAAGAGACAAAGGCTTGGTTGACTCGCTGTAGCCATTAGCAACGCTAGTCATTAGCTTGCCTCACATGTGGGATATTACATTTTACACAGACCAACTAACATATTAAGACATCACAAGTATTAAGCACGTATTTACTACAGTGAGCTAGATCCACCGCTCCCTGCCTGTAGCCGCTCAAAGGCCGATAGCTATTAGCTTTTCTCCACACAGGTGTGTGGCTGCAGGAGCCCACATGAGCACATTTCAAGGGAACAAAGGCTTGGTCGAATGGCTGTAGCCGTAGCATAGCTAGCTATTAGCCTGCGTCACATGTGGTTTACTACATTTTAAACAGACAAACTAACATTTTAAAACATTATAAGTATCAAGCATGTACTTACTTCAGTGAGTGGATGACGGACTGTAGGAATAGATCCTTTTTTTCCCAACAGGAGCCGTGAAACAAATCCAGCATTGTACGCACCCTTGTTTAAAATGCACATACGTATAAGTGCTGAGGCAGTGTTTCTGGCACCGGTCCATTTAAAATAAAAGTGACCTACAAAGTCCTCACTTGTTGATCCCTTGGTAAAGTGAATAGGCTTTGGTGTTGGTTAACACCCAAGAACTGAAATATTTCTATGGGAGGACTTGGGTGCTGCTGTGCTCGTCTGTTCACGGTGAGTGAGAGGGGGGAAATGGCGGAAGTCCAGTTTTGGTTCGGTGTCATTGTGGGGGTGGTGGTTCAGGATTTGCAGGGAGGAGTCCCTTATCTGTGATGAAATGGGAGGAATGGTTTCAGAACAGGAGGAGTTCTGTCTCCATTGGATGAAGTCTCAAAATGTGAGGAAATGCACTTCTACCGTGCTCAGTGTTTGTAAACGTGACCAATAGAGTCATAGGAATGCTCCAAAATGTTGAAAAAGTGGATTTTTCATGTTCGGCCCGCTTAAACACAATTTTATCTAAACAGGATTCATGCAATATATAAGATGGGGATGGCTTTGTATAGAAAACAGGGCCTGGGGTCCTGTACATGCCAGTGAAGTGTTTTTTTGTGGTTTCTGTTTCTGTGTGAGGCTTCATTTGGATGGATCTCATTTAAATGCCAGGCCTTGGAGTGGTTGCAGGAAGCAATGGTGGAAAAATATCACTCAGAGGTTCTGTCAAACTATTAGGCACCTCAGCAAGAGGAGCCATCCAACAGCATCGATTACGTTGTAGGTGGAAAGCTGTGTGCTCTCAAGCAGTAGAGGGAAGGAGAGGCAGGAAACTTCAAGGTGGGCTCGTCTGCTAATGATGTGGTCTTACTGGTTTCATCAGGGCAGTTTGCAGCTACAACCCCCACCTCTAAGTGTGAGGCCAAGGTTGTTCACCTGCTCTCCAGGTTGGGGCAGAGCTCTTGCCTCAGATGCAGTATACTGAGGTCTTGTTCGCACATGAGGAAATGTAAGATTAACACACAGATTGGCAGCAGTAATGCTGTTGGTGAATAAAAATCTGTGAGATCCCGAGAAACTTTTGCGAGATCCCGAGATAGTTTTGCGAGATCCCGAGAAGGTTTTGCTTAATGTGGACTGGACAGAGGAGCTAAAAAGTAGCTTCAGGATGCCCGGAAGAATGGCTTATGTTGCTAACGCTAGCTTGTGTATTAGCTCTGAGTAGCTGGCAGCAACTAATTCAATATTACTACTTCATTTTGTAGGTAATATCAGCTTCATCGCTGCCGATTCATCTTGGGTGAAGTGGGGAATCTGCTGATGAGAGAACATGTGTGTGTGATGGATCATTAGTTCAAACAAGCAGCAGTCAAACTAAGGACAAGCCTTAGAGCCAAGAGCAGCGCCAAGCGATGCTGTGAGAGAACGCGAGACTCTGCGAGAACAGCACGAGAAATTCAACAAGGCGGCGCGACACCGTTAGTAAACAACAGCGCGACAAACTATCCGCCAATTTAAATAAATAACTACCTTATTTTACGGAAAATAATCAACCACCCTACCATTCTGGATAACACCGAAGAAAGTTTCGAGTACATCGACGAGTGCTTCGAGCGTCTGGTAATGGGGAAAAAGGAGACGGCTCCAAACAAGCGTTCCCGTCCGTCTGACTCACCTGAGTCACCTGGAGCTAGCTCGGCGGACAAAAACATCACGGACATCCTGGAGTCCATCGAAAAAAAAATAACAAGTTTCGACGCACGTCTGGCGCTAGTGGAACTCCTCCACAAAGAGTTTATGGCCCTCCGCGACTCCCTGGAATTTAGCCAGCAGCAGGTGATTTCTCTCGCCACCGAGAACGAGGCCCTGAAAGGAACGGTGCAGTCCCTGACGGAGGATGTGGCTCAGCTAGCGGCCGAAAATAAAAAAATAAAAGAAGGTATCATCGATCTGCAGGCCCGCAGCATGAGGGACAACCTGGTGTTCTCGGGGATTCCAGAACAGGCGGAGGAAAACACGGAAACCACAATTAAAAACTTCATTAAACAACAGATGAAGATCCCAGCGGAAGTTGTCGACAAGATGGCGTTCCACCGTTCGCATAGACTTGGAGGAAGACGACCGGATGGCCAGCGTCCTCGACCCATCGTTGCCAAGTTTCATGACTTTAAGCAGAAGGAACTGGTTAAGAGCCGGGGCAGACAGCTGAAGGGAACCGACTACAGCGTCAACGACCAGTTCCCCAAGGAGATCCTCGACCGCCGCCGCCGACTGTTCCCCATCCGTAAGAGGTTCATGGCAGAAGGCTGCAGGGCTGTCATCAGCGTCGACAAACTGTACGTCAACGGAGAGCTCTACCGGGACCGGGAAGCAACTCCGTGGCTCTACTAGCAGGTGGTATGTAACAACAATGGTTTAATATAAAAGGTTTGTTAAAAAAAACAATAGATGCAATGCAACTATGTGTTATAACTTTACATCCAGTATTCAAACTCGTTCTCTCGCAGATGTTTCAGATAAATGTTTATTGTCATTCTAATGTCACTCACTCACTCACTTTGCAAAGCGCTCACCATACGTAATCACTCACTTTCCTTTCACTTTAATTTTCCTTCCCTTTACTCTTTTTCCTTCACCTACTTTCACTCCACACTGTTTACATCCTTCTTTTCTCTATTCGTCTCCCACGTAGTCAGCCAGTTATGTAGCCCTCCAGCAGCCACACACAAACATCTACTGCACAGGGGAATCACGTGCACATACATAGATAACACACAACTCAGAATACACAGGTACTTAAGGTTAGCCACACACCTAAAGTCTGTCACACTATATACACACAAGACTAGTGATCCACAGCAGTCAGGTAAGATATGACACCACTGAAGATTGTCACTTGGAATGTACGTGGAATCAATAAGAAGGAGAAACGATTTAAAATATTTAACCATTTGAAAACCCTACAAGCAGACATTGTTTTACTACAGGAAACTCATATTCCCAAAATTATAAATTACACTCTGGCATCAGCAGAGTTCCCACATGCTTACTTAGCCGGTTACAATTCTAAACAAAGAGGGGTCGCCATCCTGATAAATAAAAAGATTAACTTTACGCATAACGATACCATTGTAGATCCAGATGGGAGATATATAATCATTAATATCTTGATAGGAAACATTGAATATTGCATAGCTAATGTGTATGGCCCTAATGCTGACGACCCCTCTTTCTTTCACAGCTTCTTCACATCACTGTCTGCTCACTCTGGTTCCAAACTTATAGTAGGAGGGGACTTTAATTTAGTATTTAACCCAGAGTTGGACAGGCTAAGCAAAGCTGTGAGCAACAGGAACTGGCAATCAGTACAGACCTTAAAACAGTACATGGATGACTTTGGTCTCTGTGACACATGGCGTTCTCTTCATCCTACATCCAGGGAATATACCTTTTTCTCGCCAGTTCACCACTCTCACTCCCGTATAGATTATATTTTAGTAAATAACTCAGTCTTACAAGATGTCTCTGACACCAATATTCACTCTATCACAATCAGTGATCATGCACCAATGTCGATTTCGTTGATTAAGACAGCCACACCATCAACCAGGAATTGGAGGTTTAATACATCATTACTCAATGATCAAGACTTCATCAGTTATGTCAGGAGAGAATGGAAAACCTTTATAGAAATCAACGATACACCGGAAATCTCACCCTGTGTTCTTTGGGAGACTGGGAAGGCAGTTATGCGCGGTAGAATTATTTCATATTCATCACACAAGAAAAAAAAGGACATGTTACTTGAATTAGAATTAGAGCAAAAAATAAAATCTCTAGAGATTAAATATGCAGCCTTTCCAACCAATGATGTCCTAGAAGACCTAAAGAATCTAAAGCTGAAATTAAATAATATAATTGATTGCAAAACTCAGTTTCAGATAGACCAATTACGCTGGGAGAACTTTGACCATGCTAATAAATGTGGTAAATTTCTAGCTAACCAATTAAAAAATAATAAAGAGAAACAAATCATCCATTCAATAACTAATAAGGAAGGCAACATTACTCGTGATCCCCATGAAATAAATGATACCTTTAAAAACTTTTACCAAGAGTTATATACGTCCCAAATAGATCCACCCACCTCAGCCATAGAGGCGTTTCTGAATAAACTAGAACTGCCAAAGCTAAATGAAGAACAATCTACAACTCTAGACTCATTGTTATCTTTGGCAGAACTACATGAAGCTCTGCAGGAGATGCCCAATAAAAAAGCTCCAGGACCAGATGGATTCCCAACTGAATTTTATAAAGAGTTCTGGTCCATGCTGGCACCCAGCTTTTACAAAATGTTAGCTGAAATTAAAAAACAACATTCATTACCCACAAATATGAATTCTGCCTTCATAAGCCTGCTCCAAAAACCAGGGAAAGACCCTACACTCCCATCGAGTTATAGACCAATTTCACTAATAAATGTAGATCTAAAAATAGTGTGTAAAGCACTTGCTAGAAGATTAGAAAAAATCACTCCATATATAATTCACTCTGATCAAACAGGCTTCATTAAAGGTAGACAGTCAACAAACAATATGAACAGACTAATTAATTTAATTGATTATGTCACCATCCATAAACTAGAGACAGCCATCGTCTCCTTAGATGCAGAAAAAGCTTTCGATAGAGTAAACTGGAAGTTTCTTTTAGCCACTCTGCACAAATTCGGCATTGGGGAAACATTCATAGACTGGATCCAAATATTATACAACTCAGCAAACGCTGCAGTCAGAACAAACAACCAGATCTCACCAAGGTTTAATCTGCATAGAGGGACAAGACAGGGCTGCCCACTGTCCCCATCACTATTTGCAATATTTATTGAACCTCTAGCCGCAGCAATAAGACAGCATGAAGGAATTACTGGAATATCGACCAAATCAGTAAATCATAAAATAAGTTTATATGCTGACGATGTGTTACTGTTTCTCCTTGAGCCACAGACGTCTCTTCCTACAACTATCAGCCTCATAGATGAATTCTCAGGACTTTCAGAGTACTCTATTAACTGGACCAAATCTATAGTGCTACCACTTAACCTTAAGGTGACTAACATCTCCTCTACCACACTCCATTCAGGAAACATTAAATACTTGGGCATTGAATTGTCGTCTAGGCTATCAGAGCTTATTGATCTAAACTACAATCCATTATTAAAACAAATAGAAGCCAACCTCAAAAGATGGCAGTCCTTACCCATTTCACTTATGGGAAGAATTGCCACCATAAAAATGATGATCCTGCCAAAAATTAATTACATATTTTCAATGATTCCAACTCAGCCAGCCCAGGCGTGGTTTAAGACATTAGACTCCTACATCTCACAGTTTTTGTGGAAAACCAAGCCACCACGAATTAGTTTAAAAACTCTTCAAAAATCCAGACGCTGCGGCGGCCTAGAACTACCTAACTTCCACCACTATTTTCTTGCCAATAGACTGAACCATGTCCACAAATGGATAAAACCCATGCCAGCAGACTCCTCCTGGATAGACATTGAACAAACATTTTGTGGAAATATTAAAGTTGCAGATCTGCCCTTTATCAGCACCAAAATCAAACATCATAGTTGTTACCAGAACATTAGCATAAAAGCATCTCTGCAAGCCTGGTGGGAGTTTCTTAAAATTAATGGGTCTTCGCTTACTCTTTGCCAAAACACACCTCTCTGGAACAATCCAGACATCATACAAAACAAAAAGGCAATACACTTTCCAACTTGGCATATCAAAGGGATAACACATCTGAAACATGTTTTCACAAGAGACAAGTTTACCTCTTTTGAAGAACTAGTGTCTCACTATGAAATCACTAGTGCCAATTTCTTAGAATACCAACAACTAAAGTCAATACTTAATGCAAAGAGTAAGAATACTGCCATCCACATGCAACCACCACCAGTAATAGAGCGATTTATTGATATATCAGGGAAAAGGACAGTATCCAAAATCTATATCTTAATTTCCAATGTAGACCAGACAGTGAGCCTTCCGATCTCTAAATGGGAAGCTGATCTCAATATCACCACTAATTACACATTCTGGAATAACATATGTTCTAATTTATTCAGAATGACAAAAATACAAATTTACAACTAATACAATACAAAATTCTTCATAGAACTCACTATACAGGACAAAGGATGTTCCAAATGGGTCTCACAAACTCAAATATTTGCCCTCACTGTAAAGATAACACAGCAGATAGATTCCTACATGCATTCTGGTCATGCTCACCTGTGCAGCAATTTTGGCAAAGAGTATGTGAACACCTGTCAACCCAGTTAAGCTGTCCAATCCCAGCAGCCCCTGCACTTTGTCTTCTAGGAGATCTAAGTGGGCTTGATCTAGAGACAAACTCATCACACACACTTCTTTCTGCCCTCTGTGTCGCAAAGAAAATCATCCTCATGAACTGGAAAACTAAAAAAAAATTAAGCATTACTCAATACCTGAACAGCTTGTTAGATTATACCACCTTAGACACATTGTCTGCTTCATCAAATCAATGACCAAAACTATACTCTGATTGATTCCATTTCCAGGTAAGGATGCGTGGGGCTCGGGTGCTGCGTCATGTCTGGCACAGTGGTGGGGGGTGACTAGTGGTTGGTGGTGCCTGCCTGCCTAAGGAACCGGGACAACGGGTTGGTGGACTCAGGGCTGGCCGCAGGGGTCCCCTGCGGCGGGGGTGTGGTGGCTGCTGGGACCGGCGGCCCTGTGCCGGGGTGGGACCATTTTGAGGGTTGGCGTGTGCCTGTCTCCGGGGAGCCGGAGGCGGGCCTCCCTGCCGGTGTGCGGGGGCGGACCTGGGGGTGGAGACCTGGGTAACCTGCGTCCGGGGGACTCCCTCTGGGGGTGCCTGCCTGTGCCCGGAGGGGTGTCTCTCCCCTGGGGCGCTGCCCCTGCTCGGGTGGGGCGCTGCCTGCCCTAGCGGTCCGACGCCCTCTGGTAACTGCTCGGGCCTGTTGCAGGAGGGGGTTGGCGGACTACTCAGGCTAGAACCTTCATTGGGCCCTGGGCGGAGGCTGGCCCTCAATGCACAACCGCAGAGTATGTGTGTGGGTTTGAGTGTCACACTACACGGGGCGAGCATGGGCATACTTGAGCGAGAGAATGGGTAAGTGTGAAAGAAGGGTGAGGATGGCTCTGGCTGTGCTGCGTGTGGCGCCTGGGCAGTAGTACTGCGGTCCCTGGGTCTCGGCTGTCCCTTCCTGGCTGGGGGTTGTGGGGGGTGGTGGGATAGGTAGCAGAGCCAGTCGGGAACCTGGCTCTGCGGACCCTGGAGCTCTGCTTCCCAACTACATTTCTCCGCATTCATCCACTTAGGTCTGCAAGGGGCGTCCTGCTGATGGAGGGACCAGGGCTACTGGGAAGTGGTTCCGTCCCTTCCAAGTGGGATGCTCTGCAGTTTTAATTGCATTAGTCATACACACTTGTCCAGGAATCTGGGGGCTCCTCCTCGGGGGGGCCAGTAGACTTCCCATTGATGGCTCTGTCTGCTGGACCCGCCGGAGAATTGGGTATCTCCCAAAGTTCCTCATACTTAGCTACATACACATACATTTAGGGCCGGGGGTGGGCTCTTTCACTGGGGCCTGGGGCTGAGGCCAGTTGTGGCCTCGGCCACTGGCCCTGATGGAGAGATCACCACCCAGTTTTAACTGCAAAAAGACATTTAGGGCGAGGGGGGGCACTGTCCGGGGGACACACCGTCAGCCAGCGGTTGTGCTCCTGGAGGTGTCACCCACCTTCAGTGCACTTTAGTTCCACACACTCACGTCCAAGCTGGGTTGCAGGGTTCTGGGGTGCCTTTTTCTACTGCCCTCTGCCTCCCCCGGGTTGGGGGGGTTGGTCGGGGCTCGGGAGGAGCTGCGGTCCCTGCCTGGGGCCACATGGACGGCAGGCCGGAGACCTACCCTCCCCACGAATGTGATCAAGCGAATGGTGTGGGGTGGGAGAATGTATCTGAGAGTGCATTGGTTCACGTATGATTGACTAGTTTGTTGTGAGAGAGTCTATGGTGTGTGTGTGTGTTGATGTGATGATGTGTGTTGCACATGTGGGTGGGTGTATGCGTCTGTGTTTGTGTGAGTTGGTATGCGTGTGGTGCGGTTGAAGTGTGGGGGGTCCGGTTTTTTCGCCCGGGGTACGATGATCGTCTGCCTGGGTGGTCTCTTTTCTGCTGACCCCACCAATTGCTGGCCTTGTGCTGCAGGCCGCTGTAGCGCCAGGGGATGAGGTCGGGCCGATGGGGTAGGCCCCGCTCCGCCCGTGCGGGGGTGGTGGACTGGGGGGCGGGCCCCACTCTGGGCGCGGGGGCATCTTCTGGCGGGCTCCCTACGGACCGTGGGTCCTCGGGCTCTACTCTTTCAGGCCGACCCTCCCGCCGGGGGGAGTGTTTGCCCCTGGTTCTCATGGGGCGGACAGCGTTGACCCCCGGTGGCCCACTCTGGCCTCGGGTGCTGTCTCTGTGGCTGCTGCAGCTCTGCCTGGGGGGCTCTGTGTGGGCGGCTTGGGTCGCAACACCTGCCCTCCTGGAACTGAAGGTGTGTGTGCTCCCTGGCTGCTGGGATTCATTCCTCTGCTTGCTGGATGGGCGTAGTGGCGGAGCCCCTCACATCACCCTGGCTTCCACAAGTGGCATTGTTCATGCACCAACGTCTGCCTCACCCTTTGGGTGAATAATGTTAAGCTACAGCCTTACTAACCTTGTAGTGGGACACTTTCCAAATCCAACTGTAAGTATTATTGATACTTATCACTACCAATATGAATAATGTGTGAATATGGAATTTGTGGTGTTGTATGTCATGACCTTTATTAAGTAGTATGGGATATGTATAATAATGCACATATGTATGTATATTGTATGTATATGTTTGTATTAGTATGTGCACATACCTTAGCACTATTATTGGTATTGGTATTAATCTCCAAGGTAAACCACAGCACAAAAATTGTTTAGTTATGAATGTGTTAGCCTAAGGTACATCCATGCTTCTTATTTATTTATTCTATTTATTTATTTATTTATTTTTGCTCCGATTGTTTACTTAACAGATTTGCTTGGTTTCAGCAGCTGGTTGCACTCCTTACCCCAACCCCCCCCCCCCCCCCCCCCCCCCCCCCCACCCTCCCGCATACACACCCTAAAGCAGAAACCTAACCTGTCCACCAACACAGCAACATCACACACATTTTGGATTAGCTAAATAAACCATTAAATAAACCATAAATCAGGAAGAGTATATATATTCTATATATACTCTTCTTGTTAAAGCAAAGCTGTCCATCACAATATGGCATTCAGCGTAATATATGCTGCTTGCTTAACTGCTGGACAGAACAAAAAAAAAAAAAAAAAAAAAAAAAAAACTAAGGACAAGCCAGAAAAATCAGCCGGGACAGAACAGTGGAATGACCATGATTGATGAATGATTCCAAATAAAAAGTCGACTGTGAAACAATGTCTTTATTTAAACTAAAATATATATATTACAACCTTTTGTCTATTAAATTCTAAACATCACGTGTGTGCTATGTGCTGTGGTTTCCATAGAGACAATATGTTTCTCGGGATTTTGCAAAATTTTCTTGGGATCTCGCAAAAGTTTGTCGAGATCCCGAGAAAGTTTACCTATTTTTTTCTCGCTTAGGCTCTAGTAAAATAAATTTAAGTGCAAATTAGTTAAAGCTGTAAAAATATATCTGTATCTGGCAAATCAGTACTCAGGGAGTACATGAGGACACGCCTATGTAAGAAACAAAGATGTTACTAAACATACAGTACAGTTATAAAACACTAGGACCAGGGCCCACCTGGAATCAGTAAGAACCAGTCAACTGGACAAAGGTTCTACGGCCTGACAACACCAAAAATTTAAATCATTACACGATTACAGTGGGTACAAACCTAAAAACCTAAAGAATCCCCACGTGAAGCATAGCAGTCGCAGCATTCTGCCGAGGCCTTGGAGGGCAGGCGAACAGAGTAACATGACAGCGGACAGAAGACCTGGGTGCTAAAGAAAAGCACAATGCAATAGGCAGTATATGTTTTGTTACTAGCCAGACCAAATAGGATTGGGCAATGTGTCTGACTATGAATAATTTCTAAAGGAATGTATCTGTATATGCAGCATCCATCAGCTTAATCACCTTCAAATGATCAGATGACGTGTGTGAAGACGTGTAATATTAATGACTACATGCATGCAATACCATACCATGTTCACTCAGGAATCTGTGTGTGTGTGTGTGTGCGTGTGTGTGTGTGTGTGTGTGTGTGTGTGTGTGTGTGTGTGTGTGTGTATCCTGTAATGGTGAGACAGTGAGAAGGAAACTACAGTCAACTACCCGTGTGCTTGATAATGAAGCCACTGCTATAATGTTACACTCTTCCAATGGTCACTTCTCTTTTTACTATCCTGGTGTTTTATCTCAGGACACACGCTCAAAAATATATAAACCCTCACACTCTGTTCTCTATTTCTATTAGCATAATATCATTTTACATTCTAAAACGGAATTAAGCTATATTTCATTCTATCCTATTCTACTCTATTCAAATAGCGCCAATTCACAACAGTTTTATCGAGGGACTTTACAAGGTTTAACACATGAGAAAACAAATCCCTCCTGGATATATAGAATATAATTGTGGTAATGATCTTCAACCATATTATTATATATACACACCGTTAGAAAATACAGCGGGTAAAACTGCTGTGTTGAATGACTGCAAAAAAAATAGTTCCTGTTGGTAATTTGTCTTATTCAGAACTGTATTTAAACACCCTCAACCATTTGTGTGTAACAAGCATCTGACTCTTAGGATGGAATAGAGTAATAGAGCTGTAGAGTTTTTTCATGAAATAAATTATGTTCTTTTATTTAATTACATGGACAGTTTATTTGTTTCTTGTGGCAAAGAAGATGTTATTTCAGCAAGGGTAGTGTCAGTCACTCCTCCTCTTCCCCAATTAGCATTAGCACGAAACCTCTCTTTACAGCTTTGCTTTTGGCCACAGTTCCTTTACCAGTAGACCACTAGATACTGATTTCCACAACATGGCAGCTAATGAAGCGAAGCGGAGTTGTTGGTTGTAAAGATGAACTGAAGTCTGTTCTACCACACTCATTAAAAAAGAAGGTCAATGTATTTATATAATTAATTAATAATTAATTATCTGTCTTAATCTGATCATTGTCAATAGAACAAGTACTAACTACAGAGAAATAGCCTGTGGCACACATGTAAAGTCTGATTCTGGGTCACCAGTGTGACTACACTACTGCAACAGAGGTAGTTTATGGTGTTAACGCATAAATCAAAGAGAGTCTGGCACCAGTCGGTGACCATGTGCCCTCCACTGCAACTGCAAAAAGATGTATTTCTGAGGAGTGAGACAATCGTGTTCATTCAATTACTCAAAACACTAATCTGGCTGATTAAATCACATAAATATAGATATAGATACATATATAATAATACATAAATACATATTATACAAGGTATAATATTGTCACTTTAAAGAATAGGTTTAGGTCTTCACAATCAAATTCTAGTGTCTAGGATACTTTTCCATCATGATCATGGGTCCATGTTCTTTTTTTTCAGTGGATTGGTACTTTGGAACTTTATTTGTCAATTACTGTATAATTAATGACCATGCACACACCACTGTCTGCAATATAAATGTTCAAACAAATACAACAATAACGCTATAAAGGCATTATAACATCATGCCTTTATTATTATTAATTTCCTGTTTTTACAGTGAACTTTACCGGATTTCTTAGTTATCACAGTATCTGCCTTATCAGGCTCACTGAGCAATGATGTTACCCGTGCGACCTTTCTATTTAGCAAATCTAACAGCCCACTTGTGAACTGATGTGTCACCATCCATACCACATGTGCTTGTAAAGGTGCTGTGAGTGTGAAGATGGTAACACAGATTAAATGGAAAGTATCCAGGAGGTCCAACCATCAGCAGCAGCTGACACTGCTAGCACAGCGGGTCACCTCCGTGCAGCCTGCTGAGTCGTGTGTCCTCCAGTTAATAACTTCTACCTCCTATTCATCTTGTAATCCTGTCCTAATGCCTTCGTTGTGCAGAAACATAACACTATTAACATTACATTAATTGTAATAGTCACTCCTTTAGTTGAGAGGTGTTTACACTGGTGTCTCTTCCCTCTTGTTTATTGTGAAACATCTTATCACTGCAGCACTGATAAAAAAGAACCACAAACTTTAGTGTCAACGTGTCTCCAGCCTGTTGTGCACCTTAAATAACAAGCTTAATAATAAGATTGTGTGACAGACCGTAAAACTCAATCAACGTAGAAATATTCTGTCCTCAAACAATCAAACAAAAATTCTTGTCCCTAATAAATCTTGTTTATAACATTCAAGTATTGTATACATGAAAAATAGGAATTCAAATAAACATAATGCAAATATGCTCAAAAATATACTAGATAAAAAACATCAAAAAACCTACTTGAAATCTTTGGAACAGTTAGGTTATGCCTTTAATTATTATATAATTTAAGAATAAAGGATTACAAGTTTATGCAATTTTACTGCATTTATAACCTAATGTTTTGTTCAAATACCTAATTTCATAAATGTTAACTAATTCATCAGTTTATGGTTTTGTGAAATAGCTACATAAAACAAGATTAAAGAGAACCAGCAGAACTTCAGTAGAGTCAACTGGGCTCTAACCCCAGCCTCCTGCTTCTCAGAACTATGAGAGCCCACTGAGCCAACTGCACACTACTTGCAGAGGTGTCCAAGGAGTTGGTACTTGATTGCAAAAGCACTAGCACTTGTATTTGTATTGTATTTACATATTATATTTTAGTCTTAATAAATAACCAATCAACCATATACATTTAAACTTTTATATGTATTTAACATTTAAAAAATGTTCACATGTGATGGCTCAGTGGGTTAGGGTTAGTCTGAGAAGCAAGCGGTTGCTAGTTCAACCACGTCCTTCAGTAAGACACTATACACTGTGCCCCATACAGTGTATGTATGTATGTGGCTGCTTACTACGCCAGTGAGGGAACAGGTCAAATGCAGAAAACATGATTTCCCTGCAAGAATCAAATTACATTCTGTCTTATTTTATGTAATTATACCACATAATCATAAACTGATGAAATAGTTAAAGTTAATAGGAAGTTCCTCATTATCTGTGCATGAGGTATCTGGAAAACAACAAAGTTTTTTGTGTAAAATTGCATTGCTTTATGTAAATTCTTAAGCTATGTAATTGAATGTCATTCACCTAACCTGACTAAAAGACTTTACCTTTAAAGTCAAATAATATGGAGATTTACATGTAATTAAATTACATAAAGTCCATGTTTTGGGCCTGATTATTTTTTTGAGTGCAGGTGGACTGACGCTATGCTGCAAAGCCAAGAGAAAGACTTTTTATATATTTCATTTTCCAAAGGGAACTTGAGAACGTTCCTGCAGACAGGAACCAGCGGCTCTGGTCCAGGTGTTGTGAGTGTGATATACTTTATTAATGTGGGGCCTGATTCCATCGACCCACAACACATGGAGCCAGCGTTGGGTGAGCGCGGTTTGGCTCCAGAACATTGTGGGTCTGTGGGAGATGCTCAGACAGCAGCAACACACACACACACACACACACACACACACGCACACACACACACACACACACACACACACACACACACACGCACACACACACACACGCACACACACACACACACACACACGCACACACACACACACACGGTGCTCTGTTTCTCCTTCTTACCCGTCGTCCTGCTTCGTAGGGGCTCGCGCTCCATCTTGCCCGGTTGCTCGTCGCAGTCTCCCCGTTACCGGGCAGCGAACCAGAGTCGGAATCCTCCCCCTCCTCCAGCTCCTCTTCCCCCTCCTCCCTCTCGCCTGCCTCCGTCTCCCCGTCGTGAGTCTTCAGTCTCTTTGCTGCCCTTCCGTACTCCTCCTCTTCCTCGCGTTGACCGGCTGCGTCTGCCGTCGACATAATGCTGGACAGCGGAACCGTGTGTGGATCGGACATCAGACTAACGCGTCCATTTCAGTGACAGCACCCTAACACCCTGAAAGGCAGCCTCTGGGTCTCGGGGTCTTCGTGTTTATCTGCTATTTCTTTCTGCCTCCTTTTCTTTCTCTCCGTTCAGCTACGCCACTGATTTTCTATGTAAAGGTGTGAGGGCACTGAACGCATCCCGCCCCTTTTCTTCCTATTGGTCCGTTTGGTCCTGAGGTTTCTGGATACGACAGTCGATTGGTTGGTGCTGATGCGTCAACAGACAGTGCTTCACGTTACGTTCTGCGGAGTCTGCAGATGGGAACGTGTGCAAGGTAATGACACATTCAAAATGCGGGGTATAAGAAAAAAGCGTGCGCTTTTGTGGGATGTGTTATTTAGAGGGAGGCACGAAGTCGGTAACGTTAACGATTCACATTAATGAATGTTTGTGAAGCTCTCCGTCGCTTAGCCCTCTGAGGGTCACGGGAGGATGGAGCCTCTCCCAGCTGTCAATCAGAGAGGGGGCTCAGCCTACACTACAGACAGTCAGTGTGACGCTTGGTTTGCTGCTACTGAGTGTTTTAACATTATTTCATTAAATTCAAATGCACAAAAGAACGCCTCGACCTTTATCTGCTGGCGCCTTACACGTCTAATCAACCTGTACGATCTGCTGTGATGGGTGGTAAATACATGCCTCACTTGTTACAGAACTGAAACACTCAATGCATGTATTGTATATCACTTCATTTCTTTACGAATTTGCCCTGAAACTGGAACATTTTGGAGCTAAGAATTATTACAATAAAGCTCAATAACGGTAGTTTTATTTGTTGTTAGTTATTGAGTTGACCCTGACATCACAGTAAATTATGACTCAGAAGTATGAAAATGACGTTTCTTTTGGTGCCATTTAAGTATTTAAGCATCATTTCTAACATGAGGACATTTCTTCTTATGGGCAGCACAGACAGAATAGTGCATGTTTTTTAACATGCTGCCTAGACTAATATAGTAAACTATTTCTACAAATCCAGTAAGAATCAGTTGCTCAGCTTGAGCTTTGCTGTAGTGATGTGTGTGAGAAGAGCCGACTGCCGCTGGAGAGAGCCAAATCTTCAGACACCATTGGTCAGGTCACACAGACGGGGAGCCAGGTTCAAACGCAAGTAAAAAATGACCGACAGTCGAAAAAGAAACAGCATCTGGGTGAATTTCAACGATATTGGAGACAGCAAACATAAGCGCAGACTTTGTAAAATGCAAATATCTGTCAACCTCCATTTAACACTATTATCTATTATTAAGTGTTATAATGTTAAGACCTGAAGGTTTGAAATAAAATGTCAAACAGTCGTGACTGTGTATTTTTTTAAATAGAAGACTGCATTAAAATAAGGCTTTTATGAAAACACAAAATAAACAAATTCTTAGGAACACACCAACCATTGATAATTGCTAAATTCAGCTAAAAGATAAGGCGCAAAGTGATAATAAATTAGGAGCCGATTGAGAGCCTCTTTTAGGAGAGCCGAGTCAGAAGAGCTGAATCTGTGAAAATAGCCGGACTTCCCATCACTGCTTTGCTGGTAGAGAACACTGACACTGCTCGTGCTTAAAAAAGAAACCAAGCATCTAAGAGCCTTACTCCCCACTGATTTAGACCATTTGATTTTGTTACCATTAATACAGTCTGTAGTTTGAATTGACTTGACCACACACATAATGTGAAATAATGTGCTGCTGAAAGTAGTCCTTTACATAACTGCTGCAGAAAATCTGTTAGTGTCAGTGATGGAACGTTTCAATGTTTCACAAGTCAGTGTCACAAGACCTGTTGCTTGTTTGGTGTTTGTGTGCGTGTGTGCGTGTGCATGCGTGTGTGTGTGTGTGTGTATTTGTAATTGAACCACAAAATGTATTTTCCTACCAAAGGGAGGACATTTTAACAAAGGGAGGACATTTTAATGTAAGATGTGATTTTGGTGCTGAGGTTAGAATTGAGGTTTGATTTGGATTAGAGCAACGGTTAGACGTCTGCCTTTAGTTGTGATGTAAGGGGCTAGGGAAGGCGTTATGTCAATGAAGGTCCTCACTTCCATGTAAGTAAAAGGATGTGTGTGTGCGTTTGTGTGTGTGTGTGACCACAAATAGAATAATGCAATACAGTAGAGCCATTTCCTGTTTCTGCCTGTGTGACCCTGCAGAAGCTCTCATCTTCCTGCATCTGCTCTTTCATTCAGCCTGTTTTCACACTGACTGAGATCAGTTTCCAAGCAGCTCAGCCAGTTGTACAAGCTTGCAGCTGAAACATGACACTGTTCAATTGAGCTTTTTACTTAATGCATTCAGAAGGGTATGATTGGCACATCCACATCCATTCACACTTGCATTAATAATGGGGGAGAGAATCAACCTTAATAATAAAATCATTTTTGAATTAATGGTGGTCGGTCTGTTTACTGAAAACACAGGGTTTAACCAAAGGTTTTTAATGAGTGTTATTATTGTGACATAATCACTGGCCTTAGAGGAATTAAAGCATTTGTTTTGAATAATTTGTGCTGATGACAGCAGTTGGTGTCAGATTTTATAGTTGGTGTCTGTATTTTAACTTTGTGTTTTACTGTAAATATTTTTAGGTGAATTAAACGTCCTGTTAAAGGTCTCTGTTGTAGTTTCTGTCTCTGCTATGGTTCTTGTTCCTACTGTGGTTCCTATCTCTAATGTGGTTGCTGTTCCTCCTGTGTTCCTGTTCCTACTGTGGTTCCCGTCTCTAGTGTGGTTCCTGTTTCTTCTTTAGTTGGTTCATGACTCTTCCTGTTACCACCTATGCTCATCATGCATATGGGGCGCCGAATGTAAAAGGAGCACCTAAATAATAAATAGCTTTCCCACATTTAACTAAATGACACATGTTTTCTCACATTTAGTTAAATGTGCAAAAGTCTAAATGTTAATTGTAAATGTTAAATGTAAATGTAAATGTTAAATGTTAAATGTAATTGTTAAATGTTCGCCGAGTGTAAGACTGAATATTCATGAATGTGTAAGTACCCCTACCCTCAAACAGCGCTGGTCTCAGATCAGAGATGCAAAATCAAACACCTCAAACAGCGCAAACCCCGTCCACATCTGACCTGGAAACTGTTTTTAGCATGGACGTAACTTCGGCTAGCTAGTACAGTTAGCCAACTAATTCTCCACCGGCGCCACAGAAATATTCTATTTAACTTAACAACTTAACTCCCCATTAAAGGGGACTGATCATACTTTTCATTCTACAGAATATTGGACTTCAATGTCTCAGTAAGTTAAATTTTCATTCCATAAAACCCTTTAGATCGTCCACACTGCCCCTGTCAATATGTGGTTCTCACTCCCCATCAGTAAACACTGTTTTCTGGGCGTGTCGCAAGCGAAGCTGCTCGCTACACCTCTGTGCGGAAGCGCACACCTTTTTTGTTGTTTTTTTTTTTAATTGGCTCCATGGATACGAGCCACCGCACGGTTACGATACAATAGGTGGCAGTAGTGGGACATTGAGAATGCAATCCACCACAGAAGAAGACCCACTACAGATCTGCACAACAATAGCCAGCTGGTCCGGAAATTGCACCAAATCGTTGGAATGTCACATCACTGTCTACTTCAGACGAAGACGCCACTTCCCTGATTCTCTCGTTGCCTGCATTTACACATGCATACATTTCTGTGTATTGGTCATGCTCTATCTGGACATATCATTTCAAAACACATCAAATGTCATTGGCGCTCTCCCCTACGTTTTATTCAGAGTCATTGATTGGTTGTTGAAACTATAGGCCATTAAGTCATCCCAGCCCCCCATTCAGTTGCACTGACACCCACAGTCAAAATAAATTGGAAACACACTGTGTGCCTCTTCTTTTATTGTGTGCAATCAACAAAGACGGGACACAGTACTTAAACACCAGGACATACTGAAAGAAAGACAGCAGCAACTGCAGCAATTGACAACAAACACTAGCGCGTATTGACAACTTGATCCAAGTCATCCGCCTATGAATAAGTGGCTCCTCAGCACCATCATTGGAACGTCACATCACTCTGCTTCAGACGGTGACGCCACTTCCCCGATTCTGTCGTTGCCTGCATTATCACATGCATACATTTCTGGTTAAGCTCTGTCTGGACACATCATCTGTCATTCGGGCTCTTACGTTCAGAGTCAGAGCAAACTCTGCGCTCATTGCGCTCTGTCATTGCGCTCTGTGTAAATTTTAAGAGTTTGGTTTCTCCACCAACTTAAAAGAGAACGACTAATTTTTTCGTACTCTGCTTTTTTCTCAAAAAGAAAAAACAGTTTAAGTCCATTTCCATGCCTTGTGTAAACAAAAAACACTTAAATTACGCTTGTCGCTCAAAGAAGCGAAAATCCAGTTTGTTTTGTATTTTTTCTTCATGACCAACCAAACCAGAAGACAAGTACAGATATACATATAAAATACATTTATAACACAGATTGATGAATAAATATAGATTCCTATTTTATGTTATTATACTTATATTATTCTATTGGATTGGCTGGAGGAGGGACTGTGTGTCTCGGCTGGCCTGGAAACTGTATAAAAACATCAGCAGCTTCGGCAATTGACAACAAACACTAGCGCACTAGCGAGCAAAGACGCTAATAATCTATAATATTTAAAAATGAACTACTCTACATTTAATGATACAATAAAAATGAAGTTTTTTGTGCTTAATAATCGCCACACATATTTATCTGTACAGTATACAGTTTAGTATCTGGTCGCTCTGAAGTGCTACGACTGTATATCTATATGCCTGTATCACACATCACTGCTCCACCTGGTGGATCAATGCACCACTCCTACTGTATGAGCCAAAGTACAGCACCAATGAGTTACAACGTTTGGAGTAGAACGAGGCTGCCCGTAAGGAACTGGCACCCGCAGCAGAGAGCCCGGCGTCGAGCAGAGCCAAAGCCCAGATGCACCGTGTCTCTCTCCGGACAGACCAGAAAAAAACAGCTGGGATAGAATTATCAAATGAGCACTGTGCACAGTTATGACCTGTTGCTTGTGTTTTGGACTGTCGGGAGAAGTGCTAGCTTACGTTGCTAACGTGTTTTATTCAAACACACAGTCAAATATAACCTTTTGTTTAAAATGTTGTTGGGGCAGTGTGAGGGTTGTGGTAGTGCCAAGTGAATTAGCAACACCACCTAGTCTCAGAAAGGGCTGAGTTTGATTAACCTCACACAGGTTTGCACCAATTATGTTGGGGATATGCGAGGAGCACAAATTATAATAATTGGATTGATAGCTCCTGAGTGGAGATACCAATTATGTTCATAATTTAGATTCACAAATTTTGGTTATTAGCTTAAATATATAATAATATGACAAAGGTCTATAGTTTGATAAGTGAAATACTTAACTATTATTGATTAAAAAATTATTAATTGAATTAATAAATACTTAATTTACGGGGCACCACCCTGTTACCAGGGACCAATAACTGTCATGATCTGGGTTTATTTCCTGTTTTATTTTGAAAAGAGATCCGTTTCTGGTCACGCCATGTTAGTTCCCGCTTCACGTCCCGGTTCTATTACGCACACCTGTCTCATATGAGTCATTACTCACCTGTGTATTTAACCACCACTAGTCACAACAGCCAGTTGCCAGATTGTTGTATGCCAGTCATCACATTCCAGCGTTCCGTCATTCTGCTTACCGTGTTCATGATCTTGTTTCCTGTTCCTGACCTCCGATTCCTGTCTGCTCCAGAACGATACCGTTGCCTGGAAAGAATTTGTGATACTGATCTGATCATCTGACCTCGAGATCGCCTGCTCCTCACCGGTACTGTAGCCTTGTCGATCCTGTTGCCGAACCCTTGTATGTCCTTGGACCTGACTCAACCTGCTCCCTCTGTACGGTAATCCGAGATTCACTGTGTATGACCTGGATGTTTGTACCAAGAATTACTGGATTAAACCTTGATTTTACCACCTACTCTGTGTACTCGCACTGTGCATGTGGGTCCGATCTCTGCCTAAGCCTGACAATAACCAATTTGGAATAGCCAATACAGTCTCAATTGTATTTAGGTTGGTTGAAGGATGAGCTCCGTACCATAGCCGACTCAATTCACCAGTGCTGTAAAACCATATAAAAATAATCACAGACAACGACCGATTAATTAAATTATGAACGCTTTATTAAACAATTAATATTAACTCCAGTGTCAACACTATCTTGAATAACTCAGCAAAGCATAACTTAATCGTATGGTGTGTTCGTTTGGACGTACTGTATGTGTATGCGCGTTACCTGAGATACGAGGTGTGTTGTGTGTGTGTGTGTGTGTGTGTGTGTGTGTGTGTGTGTGTGTGTGAGTGAGACAGAGAGAGAGAGAGGAGGAGGAGCGCGCCCCCCTTTAGGGGCGTGGTGAGGTGGCACAGCTGCGCGCGTGTGCCGGTGAGCACTTTGAATGGAGCGCGCGTGTCTGGCGCTCACAGGGAAAGAAGCGTGTAAAGGAGTGTGAAGTGGGACTAGCGTGAATAAGGCTTGTGGTCGCACAAACACGTGGGGCTATATTCGGCGATATAGTCACGTGATCACGGAAGTGTGCAGTGGTTGAAACGTGCGCTTGGCGTGGTCGCAGCAGAAACAGAGCACCGCACAGTAACACAATAAAGCACTTAAGCTAGCAAAATCACAGATTACAGCACTTCAACGTGCATCTTTTACAGTAGATTCACGCAGATCTATAACAGCGTTACAGTCATGTGATCGCAGAAATACACAGTGATCAGATCGCGTGTTCCGGAAAAGAAAACAACACAACACACGGCGGCTTTTATAACCGTGTTTTTGGTCACGCCCGTCCTATTGTGTGATCCAATCAGGATGGCAGGAGTTCAATGTCTCAGCGGGTTGCCAGGCATGTTCCCCAGCCGAAGGTAAGGGACGCCATCAAGCTGAAGAAGGAGTCCTACCAGGTATGGTTGACCTGTAGGACTCCTGAGGCAGCTGATGGGTACCGGCAGGCCAAGCGTGCTGCAGCCCGTGCCGTTGCGGAGGCAAAAACTCGGGCTTGGGAGGAGTTCGGGGAGGCCATGGAGGAGGACTATCGCTCGGCCTCAAAGAGATTCTGCCAAACCGTCCGGCGCCTCAGGAGGGGGAAGCAGTTCTTTACCAACTCTGTTTTCAGTGGAGGTGGGGAGCTGTTGACCTCAACTGGGGATGTTATCAGTCGGTGGAAGGAGTACTTTGAGGATCTCCTCAACCCCTCCGACATGCCTTCTGCTGAGGAAGCAGAGGCAGGGGACTTAGAGGTGGACTAGCCCATCACCCAGGCTGAGGTCACCGAGGTAGTTAGTAAGCATCTCGGTGGCAGAGCAGCGGGGGTGGATGAGATCCGTCCTGAGTACCTCAAGTCTCTGGATGTTGTGGGGCTGTCTTGGGTGACATGCCTCTGCAACATCGCGTGGAGGAGGGGGACAGTTCCTCTGGACTGGACAACCGGGGTGGTTGTCCCTCTTTACAAAAAGGAGGACAGGAGAGTGTGTTCCAACTATAGGGGGATCACACTTCTCAGCCTCCCTGGGAAAGTCTATGCCAGGGTACTGAAGAGGAGAATTCGGCCGATAGTCGAACCTCGGATACAGGAGGAACAATGTGGTTTTCGGCCTGGTCGTGGAACGCTGGACCAGCTTTATACCCTCAGCAGGGTGCTTGAGGGTTTGTGGGAGTTTGCCCAACCAGTCTACATGTGTTTTGTGCATCTGGAGAAGGCATTCGACCGCGTCCCTCGTGACATCCTGTGGGGGGTGCTCCGGGAGTATGGAGTCCAGGGCCCTTTGCTAAGGGCTGTTCGGTCTCTGTACAACCGGAGCAGGAGCTTGGTTCGCATTGCCAGCAATAAGTCAGACCTGTTCCCGGTGCATGTTGGACTTCGGCAGGGCTGCCCTTTGTCACCGGTTCTGTTCATTATTTTTATGGACAGAATTTCTAGGCACAGCCAGGGGCCGGAGGGGGTCTGGTTTGGGGACCACAGGATAGCATCTCTGCTTTTTGCAGATGATGTTGTCCTGTTGGCTTCATCAGACCAGGACCTCCAGCGTGCGCTGGTGCGGTTTGCAGCTGAGTGTGAAGCGGCTGGGATGAGAATCAGTTCCTCCAAATCTGAGGCCATGGTTCTCGACCGGAAAAAGGTGGTTTGCTCTCTCCAGGTTGGAGAAGAGTTCCTGCCTCAAGTGGAGGAGTTTAAGTATCTTGGGGTCTTGTTCACGAGTGAGGGAAGGAAGGAGCGTGAGTTTGACAGACGGATCGGTGCGGCGGCTGAAGTAATGCGGTCGGTGTATTGGTCCGTCGTGGTGAAGAGGGAGCTGAGCCAAAAGGCAAAGCTCTCAATTTACCGGTCAATCTACGTTCCTACCCTCACCTATGGTCATGAGCTTTGGGTCATGACCGAAAGGGCAAGGTCACGGATACAAGCGGCTGAAATGAGCTTCCTCCGCAGGGTGGCTGGGCGCTCCCTTAGAGATAAGGTGAGGAGCTCTGTCACCCAGGAGGATCTCGGAGTAGAGTCGCTGATCCTCCACATCGAGAGGAGCCAGTTGAGGTGGCTCGGGCATCTAGTTCGGATGCCTCCTGGACGCCTCCCTGGGGAGGTGTTCCGGGCATGTCCCACCGGTAGGAGGCCCAGAAGAAGACCTAGGACTCGCTGGAGAGACTACGTCTCTCGGCTGGCCTGGGAACGTCTTGGGGTCCCACCGGAAGAGCTGGAGGAAGTGTCCGGGGAGAGGGAAGTCTGGAACTCTCTGCTTAGACTGCCGCCCCCGCGACCCGGCCCCGGATAAGCGGATGAAAATGGATGGATGGATGTTCCCCAGCCTGGCGCCTGGTTTTGGCGCTCAGATTTGAAATGTCTTTGTTCCCACTCACTACTATCAGGATGAGGACTTTACATGCAGGCCGCAGTACCTCCTTTGTTTGAGCATGTGGGACATTAATAATAATTCTGTTAATAACAGATTATACAGATGAGGTCCCCCAACAATGTAAAGCAATGTCTGAACGTTTGTTTGGCCATTGAATATTAGTCCTGTACGTGTATGCAAGGAAAACATTGGTGGACAGAGCATTTGAGCTCCAGCAGCCTGGCTCCGCCTTCTTTCCGCCTGGCTCCACCCTCCCTCTCCGCTCAACCATTGCTAGGGGAAGGAACAGACAAAACCAGAAAGCACTAGTTGTAGCCTGTGAGCACAAGGCAAATAATCCACCAGGCTGTGTTGGAGGAGGAAGGAATGATAAGTTCTCTGCATAGTTAATATGGAGGGTACGGAGTGTCCCTACATTCTTAAATACTACCCAACATCGTTTTGGTCAACCCCCATTGAAAATTGTTGACATAAAAATAGTAATATAATTGTGAAATGTTTTTAAACACAAGTATAAAAGCATGTGTCAATCAAGATATAGGCAAGAACAGGCTCATGATTAATTAGATAGAACATTGTGGGAGTGGTGTACAAATATTACCATTCTGTAATAATTCTTTATTAGAGTACTTGTGATGTGTTTAAATTATACTCTATGAATTGATATTGTATCAATACATATCAATCAGGGTGTCGTCTCTGTGACTGCTGCGGGGAGGTTCTATGGTTGTTCCTCCCTGGCTGTCCCTGTAACTGGCTCCTATCTTGCTACCCGACCCCAAGGCCAAGGAGCTATGTCTCTCTATCTTATGACATTTGTGTTCCCTCTCAGAGACTCCAGCAGTACAGATAGTATTAGAATCTACTACTACTTCTCTTTCGGCTTTTCCCATCAGGGGTCGCCACAGCGAATTATCCTTTTCACCTCATTCTACACTGGGCATCTTCTACACTCACACCAGCCAACCTCAAGTCTTCTGTTAGCACATCCATGTATCTCCTCCTTGGCCGTCCTCTTGCCTGGCAGCTCCATCTTTAACATCTTTCTACCAATATATTCACTAACTCTCCTCTGCACATGTCCAAACCATCTCAGTCTGGCCTCTCTGACTTTGTTGCCAACACAGGCATCGTGAGCCGTCCCTCTGATGACCTCGTTACTGATCCTGTCCAACCTCGTCACACCCAAGGAGAACCTCAACATCATCATCTCTGCTGCCTTCATCTCAGCCTCTTACAGATGGTATTAGAATAGCACCACAAATTATGACTTCTGAGTGAGAGCAGTAATTTGATTGGACCAGAGAGACATTCCAACCTGCAGTCAAAGGGACAAAAGGTAGAAACAACTTTTGGGATCTTTTTTCTTGGTGTTTGTTCTGATCTCCCCAGCTGGCTTTTGGTTTGTTGATGTGCATGAGCAACATCCAGGTTTTGATTTGCTTTCCCCATTATTTGTACTTTCTTTGTTATTACAATACACAAAAGATAACTCTCTCTTCAGCTACTATATGGGACATTTCCACAATACAGGCAATCTAGGGTTCGGGCCAGACTAAGTCTTCACCACCAGACAATTAATGATATGTAAATATGGTAATGAGTGTGTTTTCTTGAGTGGGTTAATAATTATGGGTTTAAACATCCATTAAAACGTAAGGTCATATAGATAAGGTTAACTTTTTCCCTCTCCGTTCAAGCAAATTGAAAGCTGATTAGCATTTTTTTCTTGTATATGTGTGAAATTGTGTGTGTTGATATACCAACAGTTTATTACATGTTTGAAAGAATAAATTATTATTATTATTATTATTATTATTATTATTATTATTATTATTATTATTATTATTATCATTAATAATAATAATAATAATAATAATAATAATAATAATAATAATAATAATAATAATAATAATAATAATTACTACTATATCTCTACTATGGTCCATGCTGTGGTTCCTGTCTCTCCTTTCTTCTTTCTTTCTTTCGTTACAGTCATTATTTGAGTCTGTAGTATTGAGCATTTGAAGTGACTGTGTCAGCATAACGTCCAGGAAGATACGAATGCAAGTGAAGGAGTTTTGTTTTTATAATATTTCTACTTTTGAAGACACGCAACTTTTCTTAGAACAGGGAAAAAACAGTAGTAAATGGAAGGAGTTCAATATCCACAACATACAGACCCCATTCATTCAAAGACATTTACCTATATCATTCAATAACATCCATTTCATCCATGATGTCTAACTTTTGCCTTTTACTACAGAAGATTGTTTGTCCAATAGTTTCAATGTCTTCTCCACTTTTCACTTTATTTTTCATTCAGTCACTTCCATCATCAAATTTTTTCAATCTTTTAGCTGATTTTTCAGTTTTCTCCCCCTGCTTCAGCCTGCTGCGTTCAGCGCTATAAAAAAATTAACTCCTATTCAGTGTTAAGACTGGTTCATATCATTGTAGCAATACATTGTTTTTATAATGATGAGTTTTTTTGCCTGATCACCCATCTACTTCCAGCCACCCGGCAGGAAACCGCCAGCTAAACCGTCTCACCCGCTGCAGCCTCAGCTGATCATGACGTAATCCCCGCAACGCACACCTGAACCGGACCGAACCGGACCGCAACAGCGCAAGCGCGCACGCAACAACGCCGGATCTTCTCGCCAGGATTGAGCAGTAGGGCAGAGGCTGTCACGACGCTCGAGGTAGGGGACCCACATGCACAGCGGAGACAAGACTTGGTGGATGAGTCAGTTTAATAGTACTCGTGGTCAGACAGGCAAGGGTCGATACACAAAGGAGGCAGTTACGGTACAGGCACGGATCAGACAGTCGGTGGTCAAGAGACAGGCTTGGGTCAGATTTACAGCACGGCAGGATCAAAGGCAGGCGGGAGGCAAGGTCAGGGAAAGCAGGGTCATTCACGGATCAAGATAGGAATACAATGCTGGAGTCTGGCTAGTACAACGCAGACAATCTGGCAACTGGGCAGGGCAAGAGCTGGTGCTTAAATACAGAGGTGATATGCTGATGCATTACAGGTGAGGGGATTACTAATGAGAAACAAATGAGTTAACTAGAAACGAAAGTAAAGCTGGATCTGCTGGTGATGGAACAGGATATAGGTAACAAAATAAAACCGTAAATGAATGGAAACAGTGACTGAATGACGTGAACTGCGACAGAGGCATTCTTTAAGTCTGAGCATGTAATAATAAGTGTTAATAATTGTGTTTCACTTACCAAACTCTATACCTTTGTCATATATAGTTAGATATTTAAGCTAATAACCACATTTTGTGAATATAAATTATAAACATAATTGGTATCTCCACTCAGGAGCTATAATATATATAGCAAGGTTAAGGTCAGTGACCCTAGGTAAAAAAAAACAGCCATGAGAACATTCTATACTGATAAATCTAAACTCTGACTCATGATCAACTAACAAGATTTCTTTAGAGCAGCGTTTCTTAACCTGGTTTCGATCAAACCCTAGAAGTTCAGTTAATCAGTCTCGGGTTTGTTGGAGGTCAAGACACAAGACAGTGGCGTTCCAACAAAATAAATGTAAACTGCATTGCATGGAAGGACAGTCTAATAAAATATAAAAAAGCAGTTTGTGCTTCTAGAAAAACATATTATTCCTCCCTAATTGAGGAAAATAAAAACAACCCCAGGTTTCTTTTCAGCACTGTAGCCAGGTTGACTAAGAGTCATAGCTGTATTGAGTCTACTATCCTTTTAAGTCTCAGCAGCAATGACTTTATGAACCACTTCACTAATAAAATTATCACAACTAGAGAAAACATTGATCAGCGTCTTCCTCCGAATGACAGAAATCATACATCCATCAACTTAAAATTTACCAAATCCTCTGTCTTACCTAGACAGCTTATTCCCCATAACTCACATGGAGTTAACCTCAATAATCAACTCATCCAAATTGTCCACTTGCCTTTTAGATCCAATACCAACCAGATTACTCAAAGAAGTTCTACCTTTAATCAGCTCGTCCATATTAAATCAAATCAACCAATCTTTACATTTAGGCTATGTACCACAGGCTTTTAAGGTGGCTGTGGTGAAACCTCTATTGAAAAAAACTAACCCTGGACCCTGGAGAACTAGTCAACTATAGGCCCATCTCAAATTTACCCTTCATTTCTTAGGTTCTTGAAAAAATTGTGGCTAAACAATTATCTGACCACCTGAGTGGGAATAACCTGTACGAAGATTTTAAGTCAGGATTTAGAAAACATCATAGCACACAAACAGCTCTTGTTAGAATCACTAATGATCTTCTATTAGGCTAGTTTCTGTCCTTGTGCTGTTATATCTTTGTGCTGCATTTGATACAATTGATCACAACATTCTATTAGAGAGAGTAGAACATAGCATCAGAATTAAAGGTACAGCACTGGGATGGTTTAAATCCTATTTGTTGAACAGATTCCAGTTTGTTCATGTTAACGACAAATTCTCCACATGCACAAGGATTAGCTATGGAGTACCACAGGGTTCTGTGCTTGGTCCAATTTTGTTTAGCCTATACATGTCTCCTCTAGGTGACATTATTATAAAGCATTCTATTAATTTTCATTTTTACGCAGATGATACTCAGGTATATATGTCCTTGGAACCAAATGAAACAGATCAACTAGTCAAAGTTTAAAGTTGTTTAAAAAACATCAAATCCTGAATGTCCCAAAATGTCCTTCAACTAAATTCAGATAAAACTGAAATTCTTATTGTTGGCCCTGAAAATCACAGAGAGACACTATTGAGTCAGATAGCCACCCTGGATCGCATAACATTAGCTTCAGATTCTACTGTGAGGAACCTTGGTGTCATCTTTGACCAGGATCTCTCTTTTACTTCATACATTAAACAAATCTCCAGAACCGCCTACTTTCATCTTAGAAATATAGCTAAAATCAGAAGCATCCTCTCTCAGAGCGATGCAGAGAAACTGATCCATGCATTTGTTACCTCTAGGCTGGACTATTGTAACTGCTTACTCATAGGATGGATAGGAGTCTTTAAATGTAGAACGGGAGGCAGAGCTTTTAGCTACCAAGCTCCTCTCCTCTGGGACCAGCTCTCTCTTCAAGTTCGAGAAGCTGACACACTCTCCACCTTTAAGATTAATCTTAAAACCTTCCTTTTTGATAAAGCTTATAGTTAGAGATGGTTCAGGTCACTGGCAGTGATTGTTAGTCACAGGAACCATCTCTTAGTTAAGCTGCAATAGACATAGACTGCTGGGGACTTAATTTATACACTGAGCTCCTCTGTTTTTTTTCTACCTCTTCTGTCCAATAGCCTCCCATCATTGTTCTATGTTCAACTAACCTTGTCTCTTTCTCTCCAATAGTTGTGCCCCCCCTCTCTCCCCCACTCTGTCCTCACCTACAGTTATCATTGGACTCAAAGCTGTATCCATGATGGGCAGCTGCGGATCCAACAATCCTGCCTGTGTCCAGTCTCTGGTCCAACCATCCTGCCTGTGCTCTGTTGTTGCTTGTTGTTGCTGCTGTGCTTTTCTCCCTCTTCCTCTCCTCTCCTCTGCGGTGCATGCTGGGAGCGTGGTGAGAGCGCGAGTGTTCGAACAGGTGTGGAGTGTGTGGAGCGTGTGGAGTTGGTGAATGAGATCGGGACCTTTCTGGATACTTTTCTATGTTTCTTTCTTCGGTGACAAGGTAATTAAACTTGTTTCTAACTTGTTTGAGGATCAGGTGTGAGCGGTAGTCGGCTGTTTGCAGGTGGTCATGGCGTCCCTCCCAGGGGAGGGATCGCCTCCCCTGTCGCTGAAACACGGGGTTCGCGTTGCGGCTAATCCCACTTACACGGTGGAACAAGTCCTCCTGGCGATCGGAGAACAGGTTGGCTTTTGTAATATCATGTATGGATCACGGATGAGCAGAGCGGTGGTGGCGTTTATCAGGGAGGAGCGGATGTTGCACCAACTGGTGGAGAGTGGCGTTGTGCTCGGCGATGAGTTCGTTAGCGTGTCGCCGCTTTTTGCACCGGCCACTAGAGTCACCGTATCAGGCGTTCCCCCGTTCGTTCCCGACAAACTGCTGGAGAAGGAACTGCTTCGGAGTGGGAAGTTCGCTAGCAAGTTCAGAGTGGTTCGGCTAGGATGCAAGGACGAGAGGCTGCAGCACGTCCAGTCGCTGCGGAGACAGGCGCTCATGTACCTGCCCCGGACAAAACCTGGACGTATCGTTCAGAGTCATGTTCGGCGGAGGTTTTTATACGGTCTATGCGAGCTCGGGGAGCCTAAAGTGCTTTGAGTGCGGGGATGTG
The DNA here is from genome assembly GCF_900634795.4 of Betta splendens. Classification (NCBI taxonomy): domain Eukaryota; kingdom Metazoa; phylum Chordata; class Actinopteri; order Anabantiformes; family Osphronemidae; genus Betta; species Betta splendens. The sequence goes on from NC_040895.2 coordinate 1,643,629, forward strand.
GGACATAAGCGGACGTCCTGTCCGCACAGAGCGAGGGACAGACAGTCGGAGGAGCAGAATGATCGCAATGGGGAGCGAGAAGACGTAGATGGTCAGCAGCAGTCTGCTGAGGAGAACGTCGGTGCTGGTGGGAGTCAGAGCAGCGAAACGCAGGGTGACACGGAGCAGGGAAACTGCACCCCAGGTACATCCAGAACAGGGGGGGAGGAGCGCAGCGAAGAGGCGCTGAACGAAACAAACAGTAAACAGGAAGCGGAAGCTGCAGGGGATCAGGTTGTCGGGTTGGATGAAACGGGGGAAGGAACAGTGGAAAACGAGGAAGAACAGATGATTGACCTTGACACGATGTCACAGTTCTCTGACGTAGCCTCGCAGGAGGATGTGCAATCGTATTCATTTTCTGAGATTAATGAGTTTTTGGACGAGACCTATGGCAGACAGTCGGTAGAGGTGACCGAATTCTTCTCTAATGTGGACGTTTTTATTCGCTCTGTCATGAAAGAGATGAGAAAGGCCACTTACGATCAACTAAGTAAACAAAAGAGATTCCGATTAAAAAAGTTACTGACAAAATTAAGGAAAGAGAAGAGGGACAAGCGTTTCGAAATAAATAAAACAGTATAAAGTATTCTTAAACGACCCTAGTTGCCATGGCTAAATTTTGCATTCCCACTGGATTCACTGCTTCCTTCTGTTCCTTCTGTTTCTGTTTTTTCCTACTCTTCATGGAGAGGCTTAGGATTGGAACACTCAACATTAATGGAGGGAGGGACAGGGAGAGGCGGGCCACGGTTTTTGAGCTAATCAAGGCCAAAAGCATGGATGTGCTTTTTTTACAAGAGACACACAGCACAACTGAAAATGAAACCGATTGGGCAGCTGAGTGGAAAGGGCAGCTTTTCCTGAGCCACGGCTCCAATCTAAGTGCAGGGGTGGCCATCCTTTTTTCTCCATTTGTAAAATTAACAGAGGTGGGAGTAAGTGAGGTTGAGTCTGGCAGGGTTCAGGTAGTGGAGGCAAAAATTAGAGGGTTATCTTTGAAGTTTATAAATGTTTATTCACATAATTCCGGTTCACGCAGGTTGGAGCAGTTTCGGAAGCTGCGTGACACCCTGAAGCAGGTAGATGGCAGTTCTATAGTCATTTTAGGGGGCGATTGGAACTGTACCACACACCCTCAGATGGATAGGAATACGGGGGAACCACATTTGCCATCTGCCTCCCTGCTGTCGGAGGTAATGACTGAAGCAGATATGGTGGACGTATGGAGGGTTTTTAACCTAGATGTTAAACAATACACATGGGTCAGGGTGACTGAAGGAAGTGTTAGGGCGGCCAGATTAGACAGGATTTATATGGACAAGAAGTACTGTAATCTACTGACTGCATCCACAATATCACCAGTGGGGTTTTCGGACCACCATTTGATGATAACAGACCTGTCGCTGGTTGCACAACGTAAGCGATGTCCTTATTGGCAGTTCAATGTTAAGTTAGTACATGACAAAGTCTTTTGTGAAGCTTTTGCTGAGTTTTGGAGTCAGTGGAAGCTGAGGAGGGGAGAATTTGAGAATCTGGGCCTATGGTGGGGGGTTGGGAAGTCTCAGATCAAAACCTTTTGTGAACAATATATGATGCATACCTCAAATCTAGAAAGAAACTACATAAACAAGTTGGAGAAAGAGATAAGGGTGTTGGAGGAAGAGTTAATAGGTGGGGCGAGAGAAAACAGCAAAACTTTGAAGACCACGAAAGACCTATTAAGCCAGTTTATGAATGAGAAAGCTAAGAGGGCTTTAATAAGGAATAGAATTTCAACTGTTAGAGATATGGATGCCCCGACAGCTTTTTTCTTTAATCTGGAAAAGAAAGTGCGGGAGGAAAATGTGATGAAACATCTAAAACTACAGAATGGATCAATAACTACAGAGCCTGCCATGATGAGAAGAATCGCCATTGACTTCTACACGGAGCTGTTCGGGGCAGGCAGTTGCAGACCGGACTGTGCAAAGGCGCTCCAGGAGGGACTGCCAAAGCTGACAGAGAGCCAGTCTTCCGTGCTGGAGCAAGGAATCTCATTGGATGAGATGGCTAAAGCAGTGCAACAGCTAGGCAGCGGTCGATCAGCGGGGATAGATGGTCTCCCTGCGGAGTTCTTCAAGTGCTTTTGGGATGTTTTGGGAAAAGACTTGGTTGAAGTCTTTGTAGACTGCATGGATTCTGGGAGGCTGCCGACCAGTTGCACAAGGGCCATAGTGACACTTCTGCCCAAAAAAGGAGACCTTGGGCTGTTGAAGAACTGGAGACCAGTGTCACTGTTATGTACTGATTACAAAATATTTGCCAAATGCCTTGCAAACAGACTAAAAGAGTGCGTTGGGTCGATTGTGCATAAGAGCCAATCATATTGCGTACCCAATCGGACTATAATGGACAATTTGTTTTTACTGCGTGATATTATTGACCTGTCTAAAGTAAATGATTTGGATGTGGGTGTTCTTTCACTAGATCAGGAGAAGGCTTTTGATAGAGTTGACCATGGGTATCTTTTTTAGGTGCGTTCGGAATTGGAGAGAAATTTATCTCTTGGCTAAAAATACTCTATTGCGAGGCTAGTGTCTTTATCAAGGTCGGAGGAGGTCTTAGCAGAGCGATACCGGTTCAGAGGGGGATAAGACAGGGGTGCCCATTATCGGGGTTGCTATACGGACTGTCAATTGAGCCCCTCTTGCATCATCTTAGACAGGATCTTGAGGGGGTGTGTCTTCACAAGGACCTTCCATCCAGGGTCAGTTTATCAGCCTATGCGGATGATGTCACCATTTTTATAACAGGACAGAGGGACATTCAGGTTCTCGAACAGAAATTGGCAGTTTACGAACAAGCTTCTTCAGCCAGGGTAAATTGGGCCAAGAGTGAAGGTCTCATCTTGGGAGGTTGGAGAGGTAAAGCGCAGCCAGTTTTACCTGAAGGGCTGCAATGGGGCACAGAGGGGATAAAAAGCCTGGGTGTTTTTTTTGGTAGTGGAGGCTTTCAGAAAAAGAATTGGGAAGGGTTGATTGAAAAAGTTAGTGCCCGACTGTCTAAGTGGACCTGGATCCGCCCTCAGTTGTCTTACAGGGGAAGAGCCCTGGTGGTTAATAACCTGGCTGCTTTCATGCTTTGGCACAAATTCACTGTGATGGAGCCTCCAGAAACACTAGTGAAAGAAATCCAGAAGAGGCTAGTGGATTTCTTCTGGGGAGGTGTGCACTGGACTCGGCGGCATGCTATATTTGCCATTGTCAGAAGGAGGCCAGGGATTGGTGGACCTGAAGAGTCGTGTGGCAGCCTTTCGCCTGCAGAGTGCTCAACGGTACTTATACCACGATCCGCAAATGTGGACGGAAACAGCGACGGTACTCCTCCGCAGAGTAATGGATTTACAATATGATAGACACTTGTTTTTACTGGATTTGAGTAAAGTTGATCCTTCCGGGCTTCACCCTTTTATCAGTCAATGATTCGGGTGTGGACGAAGACAATAAAGATTAAGAGACTGCGAAATGTTCTATAGATGTGTGGCAGAGGAGCCCCTGTTCTTCAACCCGCTAATCCAGTGCAGGAGCCTTTTGTCAGTAACTGTACAGAAGATGCTGGTGTCGGCCGGGGTGACAAAGTTGCAGGGGCTGATGGAATGGGAATTGGATCGCTGCCACAACGCTGAGCCAGAAGACAGGGTCCAGATCAACAAGGTTTCTGCAGAAGTTGATGGAAGAGGTGAGGGCCAGTCTGCCTGGTCCTTTTAGAGAAGCCATAGGAAGATCTGTGGCGAAGGACGAACTGATCGACTGGCCAGACTTTCCTCCATTGGGAGTTAGTGCTGCCACAGGGGAAGGAGGTGAGGGAGAGGGGGCATTGTTGTCCTTTCGGGCACCTGAGCTTACAGAACTATCAACGACACTGAGGAAATCCCTTTATTGGTTAGCAGTGAAGGTAAACAACAGAGGCTGTCTTGTGAATTTGCCAGAGTCGAGGTGGTCGGGTGTGTTGCCGCCAGGTTCTTCTCCTAGAGGCAGCTGGAGGTCCCTGTATAAGCCTCCTATAGAGAAGCGCACTGCAGATCTACAGTGGAGGATTATACACGGGGCTGTGGCTACGAACAGACATGTGGCACATTTTGATAGGACAGTGGGTGGAGAGTGTTCTTTTTGTTCAACAGAGGAGAGCTTGCAGCACCTCTGGCTCGACTGTCCCAGACTGACTTCTGTTTTTTACCTATTAGCACGGTGGTTCGAGGGGATGGAGCAAGATCTAGAGAGGGAAGTTTTCATCTTTGGTCCCGTATACAGGGCTTCCCAAAAACAGAGGGTCTGTCTGTTAAATTTCCTCATTGGACAGGCAAAAATGAGCATTTGGATTACAAGAAGGAACAAAATGAAAGGGGTGGGATGTTCAGACGTTGAACTTTTGTTTAAAAGCCTGGTGGCCTCAAGGTTAAAAGTTGAGTTTGCCTATTATAAGATGGTGTCAGACTTAGATAGTTTTGTTTTTCATTGGGGATATAAGGGTGTGTTGTGTTCGGTGAATCAAGGCCTCCTTGTCCTTAAATTTTGACAAAATTTGAATGGGTGAGAAACTGACAGATTATTTGTTATTATGATTGTTATTATGATTAGTTTTTATTTTGAAAAGTGTTTTTTGATTCCTTATTTTGATCACATTTTTAAAGTGATGTTTTCCTGTAAATATTTACGTGTGAATTAAACGTCTTGTTAAAGGTCTCTCTCTCTCTCTCTCTCTCTCTCTCTCTCTCTCTCTCTCTCTCTCTCTCTCTCTCTCTCTCTCCTCACCTACAGGTATCATTGAACTCTAAGTTTGGTGTCTGTGATGGGCAGCTGCGGATCCAACCATCCTGCCTGTATCCAGTCCCTGGCCCTACCATCCTGCCTGTGCTGTGTTGTTGCTTGTTGTTGCTTCACGTTGTTGCTGTGCTTTCTCTCTCTCTCTCCACTCACCTCAACCGGTCGAGGCAGATGGCCGCCCACATCCAGTCTGGTTCTGCTAGGGGTTTCTTTCTCGTTAGAGAGGTAGTTTTTCCTCTCTACTGTTGCTGTCAAATTAAATGCTTGCTGTATGTGAGATTTGTTGGGTTTAGTTGTGTGAGGTCTTAAACCTTACCCTGTAAAGTGCCTTGAAATAACTTTGTTGTGATTTGGTGCTATATAAATAAAATTGAATTGAATTAAAATGGAGATACGCATTTGACTCATATGACTCATGATGACAAGCCCCGCTTGGTGATCATTAACCACAGATGATCCCACTACATTGCTTGGCCAATCTGTGCTGCAGACATACAATAATTATAATATGTATACAATATATTTATAGTTTTCGGGTCTGTATATTCTACGATATCGTAGCACGGGAATTTTAACACTGCTGTTCATCATCTTTACACCTCATTTTGACTGACGCACACATCACCAGAAACTGTTTTCACTCGTAGCTGATTGGCTTCTAACCTCTGTCAATCACATCAGCAGCTGCTACAGTTGCAGCTTTCATCCAGTATCGCAACAAGATCGAAAATAAGCAAGCGTGAGTTCAAATCAAAACTGAGACTGATGAGCAAACCAGGCAGCTTCATCAGCCTGTCTGTGAGTTGGACATAAGGTAAGATAAGGTTGGAGAGCAGACGGTGAGTCTGTAAGGCGTGTGTGTTTGTGTGTGTGAGTGGGGGGGGACCGAGGCCGACCAAGATGTTTACAGGTCAGTCCAACAGTTGTCCTTGAACGGAGACACAATAAGGGAAAGAAGATAGAGGCACAGCTGGTGAGCTAGATTGGACCCGGGAAGGGAGGGGTGAGAGAGAAGGGACAGAAAACACACAGCCAGTTCTAAAAGCAGTTTAACAATCCATGACTAATTTGTCCAGATCAATCATCCAAATAGTCAGGATTCAGGGCTTCATCGCCTCTTGTGGGTCCATGTGGTACCCGTGACATCTCCTCGCCTGTCAGACAAGGCTGTCACCATATTCACCAAGTGTTCAGTCTGTCTGCAGATGTTATCCGTCTGTCTCTTGTCTTCCTCCGAACAGGCTGAGATCTTACTGGTCAGTCCTGCAATCCGAGCCATCCTCCGGTTAATTACGTCAGCCGAGTAACCATGGGCCCCACGGCAAGTGCCAATGAGCCCGCCGCAGATCCAAAACCAATTATGATTTGCCCTGTTATCAAATTCCAAAATATTAATAGATCCTCCACATCTTCGATGGACAGTGGCTCCAGACACATGGGGCACGAGGAATTCCAAGCGTCCCGCATGTAGCTGGAGGCCCAGAGGGGCAGAGTAGCTGTCTCTGAGATTCTTTTCTTTGTAAGAAAACTTGATCCAATGCGTTGAGTGACCAGTTGATTAGCTTCATGTTCAAAAAATAGTTATTCCAGAATAGCAGATCAGAGTGCTCAGAAAAAGACATGACAAGGACACTACAAGCAAAGTAGAGTGGGAGCAGTGAGAAAACATGTCTGCACGTCTCAAGAGGTGGAAAGACATACGTTTCAGGATGCTGTGGTGGAAATTTACCATAAAGAGGCAGATGAGAGAGTTGTCTTTTGTGTGATTTATTATAAAAAATAAAGGAAAATAAAATTGGGGAAAGCAAATCAAAACATGGATGTTGATCGTGCACATCAACAAACCAAAAACCAGCTGAGATCAGTGCACACACCACGAAGGTGTGATGCAAAGAGCCCAACCCCTTTCTCTGGCTCTGGTGGAATGTCTCTCTGCAGCAATGGAATTGTTTGCGCCACCTTATCTCATCGTGAGTGAGAATGTTTAAGTTCTCACTTCTGCATCGTCATGTCTTGTTATCCAAAGGAAGGAACACCGAGCTTCCAAGACAAGATGCATTCGCTTTAACAGCATTGGGTCTGGTGGGGTCAGATAGAATGGAGCCAGAGTCCGGGTGTAAAAGACAAACATATATCTTAAATTATTAGTCAGTCAAATGAAACATCAGATGTTTAGACTTGATGTACGACAGGGCGCAAGAGATCAGTTGTTTGTGTAAGAATGTTCAGTGTTGCACCTAACCAGCACATGACGACTATGTTGGATAAGAAAAAGCACAAAGGCACAATTTTTCCATTACAGATGCCATGGACAGTGAGAAAAAAAACTGCAGGGACAGAACAGTCAAATGAGCACTGTCGAAATGTATTCGACAGTTATGAGCTGCTGCTTTGAGCCGTGTTTTAGACACGGTAGTACTAGCGTTAGCTTACTTTGCTAACGTGCAGTATGTGGCTGGAGCATTTAATCCTTTTGTATGTAATATCTCTATTATCAGAGAGACTTCTGGAAAAGTCTTATTTTTCCAGCCACTAACAAGAGGGTTTGGGCTAAATGAAGAATCGGTGACTCTCTTGTCTGTAAACTGGAGGAGTAACACGCCCAGCAGTCAGGTACTTTCCAATCACAACAGTTCGGGAGGTTTGTACATTCTGTGTGTTGTAGGATTTGACCATTTTCAGCCACAGAACATAGTACTGCTGTTTTTTGCTGTTTTCTCTGGACACAGACCATCAATAGTAAACACAACAACATTAACAAGAAACACAATGACATTAACAGAAAACACAACAACATTTAAACATTACAGAAAGGGTAGGGACCAGGTCTTGTTTCTGATTGGTCACAAGCTACAGTAAGTAAGTCTAAATTTTATTTCCTGTTTTTACCTGTGAGCTAAATCTGGGGCTATTCTGCGCTAATTAAAATATTAAGGGCTATTTAACAAAGTATTTTATCGAGAAACATCGCTGCCACTTACACCTGCTTGGAGACCGAATGATGCGGTTGGTGCTAGGATAGAAAGCTGAAAAAAACTCTGTGTTAAAACTGTGTTTAAATGCTTGGTGAACTAAATCTGCAGGGATCTGTAACTCACGCATCGTTTGGTAGATAGACATACCATTTAATGAGGCCACACTGAGTACTGTACGGCGCAGCTTATATACTGAGCTGAAACTTGTCTTAGTGCTGTAATGTCGTAATAACCACGCCTGGCTTATCGCAACGATGAGCTTTTTTGTTGATGCACTAACACAGGTACTGTCGCTTCTGATTCGCACACATCCGCGTGCCTCCGTGCACTGCAGATATACACATACCAATGACACTTGATTAATCTGCTGCATTAAGTAGTACCTCCTTAAATGAACTGCTTACCTTACAAGTGCCTTGTTCGGTGGCCAAACAGCTGTTCAGGTCCGCGAGGTCCTGATAATCGCTCGTCCCACATCCTGCTTCTTTCAATGTTGGTTTGAACGTCCAAATAGACATTTAATGATCAAATATGTTGACAAAATATCGAGGCTTGCATCCAATTAAAACCTTTTATAAATAGCCCTCAATTTTATGATCTTCTATAAACATTCAGTTCAAGTTGAATTACTGCTCAGCAAACTCTAGGCTTTGATATGAACTCAGTTCAATTTTACTATATCTTAAATGTCTATGTGAGACCACTGAACAAACTGTAGTGCTGAGTTGCAGTAACTTCTTTCTCGGAGCTGGTCTGATCTTAATCTGTGTGGTGGAAATTTCCCATAAGGAGGCAGATGAGAGAGTTTTCTTTTGTGTGATTTATTATGAAAATAAAGGAAAATAAAAAGTAATGGGGAAAGCAAATCAAGCAGATCGTGCACATCAACAAACCAAAAACCAGCTGGGGAGATCAGTGCACACACCACAAAGGTGTTGTAGCAATCCACGTCTGGACCTAGGTAACTTAACACAACGTGTAAGCTTCACTCCCTTCCATAGAGACAAAGCTGCGATTCACCAGAAGATACTGTAAGAGTTGTTGGATCTGAAAATACCACAACAGCACTGATACACACAGAGACGAGAACAATAAAGCACAACTGAGAGCCAACCAGTTATTACTTGGCCAAGGGAAGCTCGCCTGAGATATTAGCGTTGTAAGCGCTTCACTCAGAAACCAACCAACTCCAACGAACTTCCCCAAAGCATAACATTTTATTGATGCTTGTACACGCTTTCATCATCACATCCCTGGTGAACTTGTTAACATGCAGAAACACACAATTAGGCATAGCAATACTCCTCCAAAACCTCTTGTGGTTTTGAACACCTACGCCTGAATAGGAGCACAGAGCAAATGTGACAAAATTGTTCTTCGTACAGTACATGACAATACTTGTATAAGACCTTGAGCATGTGGTTAGAAGTCTGTGCAACGGTCAATGTAGTTATAAGACACAGCAAATGCAAACCATAAATGGTAAATGTAAAAAAGGTAAATGATACATAAAAAGATAAATGAATATAAATGAAATGAATATAAATGAGTAAATGATTATATGTGTTAAATGATATATGTGATTAAATGTAAAAGATAATGAATAAACAAGATAAATGAGATTAATAATAGATGAAAATATATTTTCTCCAACATCCCCCCTGTTTGTCATTACAAGGACAATTAAACATCAGTATCACATCTCTCTGAATCAGTTTTCAATGTGAACGTCAAAACATTGTATCAACCTTGTAAGATGTTTTGTAAACCCTTTAAAGACTAGAATTAAATTCAAAGTTGAAGTCGAGTTCAGTCATAGCAGTTGAATTGACATGGCCTTCCTCAGATTCTTCATCACTCTAATGGCTGCTGAAACATTGGTGTTAACTTCATCTGGAATGTAAGTGCAACATGCAATACAAATTTTCACACACACACCTCCCTCACCAGCTGTGAGCAAATCTAACACCATCTTATTCTGCATGGCAACAATTCTCAGAGCATCGATGTAATAAAAAAATTTTGCCTTTGTGCTATTTCTTATCCAACACACTCGTCATGTGCTGGTTAGGTACAATACTGAACATTCTTACACAAACAAATAATCTCTTGTGCCCTGACGTACATCAAGTCTAAACATCTGATGTTCCATTTGACTGACTAATAATTTATGATATATGTTTGTCTTTTACACCCGGACTCTGGCTCCATTCTATCTGACTCCCCACCAGACCCAAGGCTGTTAAAGCGAATGCATCTTGAAGCTCGGTGTTCCTTCCTTTGGATAACAAGACATGACGATGCAGAAGTGAGAAAGCAAACATTCTCACTCACACCAAGATAAGGTGGCGCAAACAATTCCATTGCTGCAGAGAGACATTCCACCAGAGCCAGAGAAAGGGGTTAAAAGGCAGAAGCAACTTGAGGATCGTGGGCTCTTTGCATCACACCTTTGTGGTGTGTGCACTGATCTCCACAGCTGGTTTTTGATTTGTTGATGTGCACGATCAACA